>NC_141150.1:132196971-132404471 GCF_053477565.2 Lygodium microphyllum | reverse complement strand
TTGCTTCTTTGTGAAAATAAATACATGTATAATGTTCTTTTTAAAAATTTGCTCTATGGTTAAATTTTATTGTACTTGGAAAAAATATTTAAAAAATATGCATATTTTGAGTTAAACTACCTTTTGCTATTGTATACTAAGCCTCCATCATCTCAACGAGATAGATCTATTGCCCAAAAATCAACTTCTTTTTTAACAGCCTTAGGATTGAGGGCTACAAAGTTTTCAAGCATGCTATTCTCTACAGTGATTAAATGTAAATTTGTTTTTCAGTTGTAAGTAATTTTTTATGAATTACTGTTGTTGACATTTGGTTAGGATCGATGGAAAGAAATATCTAGTATAGATTTGAACATTAAGTTTGCAATATTATTAATTTTTATATTTAGAAGTTCACAATTAAAATGCTATAAATAAAAAAAGATTTTGTTAGTTTTTTATATCATTCGAATAATTTTATTTAAATTTTAAAACCATGGAATAGCATGAAATAGCATTAGTGATGCAGTCTCATAGTATTGCATAATATTAGAATTGTATATGTGAAATAACAAAGGGATACTTGTGCATGAAAATATTGTTATACTAATGATTCTACATATGGACAAAATCACTTATATGTAATAATAAAAGCACATAAAAACTTGATGATAGGTAACTTTAGTATTTAGTTAATATAGATGTCTTCATGGAGAAAAAACATCACTAACATACTTGCAATGGAGATCTTTAATAGGAAAGATAGTAGCAGCAATTAGATTTGTGATAAATACAATAAGTTGAATTGGATTTTGATGCATCCAAGTACTTGAGGGAGCTTAGAGGTCAAGTCTAAAGATATTGCAGACCCTAACAAACATTGAAAAGGCGGAATTTTAAAGTTTTAAAAATTGTTTAATGGAATAAATACAGTAACATAAGTGTTGATCTAACATGTTTATATACATAAACAAATCTATGTATATGATGAGAACTACATTGCAAAATATAAACAAAATAGTAAGTTTCTAAATTTTATCATTGTTTATTCTTTTGCATGATAGTTGTTTTTTATGATTTTAGTAGTTTCTAATTCATGTGTGTTTTACTAACAGCTCTATATCCATAGACTCTACATGAATGACAGAATGTGGAATGTTTGAACAACAAGATACATGTTTGGCATAAAGACATAGGTTCTTTGTTCTATGATAATAACTCTACAGGTCAACTTGCAACTCAAAATATTTAATTCATTGTATGTAGTAGAAAGTTAAAGATTGTAGAATGTTCCATTGCCACCATTATCTAGTTATGAATGGTTGATTGGTAGCTTGGAGTTGTCAAGAGTATGTAAATCGAAGATAAAATCTAACATCAATAGTGCTTTGAAACCTAACACAAACTCCAAAGATGTGTATCTTAGTTAGTTTATTTCATTTTTATTGTTTGCACATTTTTTTTCTAAGATTATTATTTGCACATTTATTTGGTTCATATGAGGTTTTGAAGAAAATGAAGATTACTTATCAATGCAAGTGTTCGTTGTTTGAGAAATGGATGAGTCAACTATTGGGTGAGTCATGGCAAGTTAAAAGAACACATTTTGATGAGACGATCGAGTGCAGGGTTAACCAATCAGATCTTATATTTCGATAAATCTTTTTTATTAAATTGTATGATTTCATTCAATTGATTTAGATATTGCTTAGATGAATTGTTGTATTAGTCACTTTTACTTATCATTTTTTTGTTTTAAATATATGTATTTCATCGCTAGGCAAACTCTATGCATTCACTTTCCATATAAAAGATGACAACATTTATGAGGTGAGTGGATTAGCTTTGGATCAAGATACTTGAGATGAGACACATACAACTCTCATAGATATATTTATCTTGTGGAATGGTCATAATCCTTTTCTAATCAATATAGAGAGTCATTGGTCCATTTTTTTTAAAGACAAGAAATGTAATTAATGTACAATGAGCTCCTATGAAACTTCTATTTCAAGTTAGATAATAAAAAGGTCAGGAGTCATAGTGAATAATCAGTGACATATAAGCAATGTGCTTCTCTAAATATCCTTGAGATAGTGGAATCCTTGTGAAAATTCTTATAAAGAGTGAGTACAAACTTTTTTTAAACTTCGATGTACTTTTAATTTTGATAATTTTGGTTTATTGTGATCCAAGCATGTGAGTATATATGTTGTAATTAATCAATTGCATTGGTTAAAAATCATGATTAAATTACAAGTTAGAGTTCTATAGCCTTTGGAATATTATGTTTGCATAACCATATATTGTAGCTCATCTCTTCTACTCATTTTTTGAGCACTCGCTCTGTTGTTGGAAGAAATAAAAATAAGTGTTGAAAGTATTTAGATTTTTAGCAATTGTGCCAATCAAGGCCTTTTAGATTTTTTGCTTAAAAATTTTCAATATATTCTCTAGTTAGACTTGAACATACCATAATGATCCAAACATATTTGAGGATATAATGAAGTGTTTTTTAATTAAATAATTTTGATGGTGACTTTAAATAATTGAAATAAATTATCTATGATTTGGTTTTAATTTGAAACTTCACAGTTAAAAATTTTATAAGAACCTCTATTTAAAACCCTTGATACATAAAAATTAGATATTCAAACTCATTTTCACTTTCATTCTCTACTTCTCTATACATGTGCTCTCGTTCGTTCTCTTTGTTTGTGCCATGGCTACTACTCCCACCTTTGCACATGGATTAGCTCTACATGCTACATGCCTAAGGAGACAAAATTTGCTTGAGGTTTTGCATGATTTTGAATGTAGAGAGCTCACTTTCCATGGTAGATCCTAGCTCTAGTATACTGGCATCATTTTGTGATGAGACAAACCCTCTCACTTGCTCCATTTCGAACTCTACTCTTAGGTAGATTTTGATAGATTTTTTGTACGGTCTACATGTTGGATCGAGCCATGCAAAGGTAATACATTACGGCAAAAAATATTTCAAATTTGACACTTGTAAGAAAATAATTAAGTTACTAATTAGTTGAGGTTTTAAAAGAATGAACACTCCAAATTTGGCCATTTAGACATGATTAATGAGAGAATATATTATTCATTTAAGAGGTCGGCCATGACGTTAACTCATGTGAAGGGTCACTTTTTGGCCATTATTCTTTCTTTTTGAATAGTTAAATATTCTATTATCATGTTTTCCACCAAAATCACACTTCTTTTTTTGTCTGCATTCATTTGAATCATTGTTCTCTCCTCTTCACTTTGTTTCTTAGTTCTTAAAGTTGATTTCACTCTGTCAAAAAATTTCTCACCAAAATCACGTTTGGTTCTTACCAGTAGTTTGCATTAGTCTCCCTTCGGCTCCCTTCGTCTCCTTTCACAAAATCTTGAGAAGGTGATCAACAATCAAAAGAGTCTCTACACAGAGGACCCAACACTACTTACCTGTCAATTGAGCTATAGAGATATGGTCCTCCATGGACCTGAAACGAGATCATCTCGTTAGTTTTCAATAGACCCCAACTAAGTTGGGACATCCAAGCTGCATCTTTACTTCAACCCTTAAGACATCCATTCTGTAAGATTTTGTTTCAACCAAATCCAAGCTTTTCCTTCAATCTCTTCGATTTGATTAATAAGAAAATTGGTAAAAGAGTCCCATGGTGTTGATATAATTTGATAGGGATATATATACTAAGGATGAACCTCAAGCTAATAGAATAGAAAGTGAAAAATTTTACCTTGATCTAGGTACTTGAAAATAGAATATCTTCATTATATAGTGTTGTAATATCAACTTTTTAGCAAGCACTAATGGATAAGACAAGGATAATATATTATAATTAGAAGAAAGGAAGTACTTTGATTTCTGGGTGACAAAAATATTTACCTAGTAATAGATTAAAAATATTTATTATTCAATTTTTAGTCTCTTCAAATATAAAAAATATTAAACAAGTAATAGATAAAAGTATTAGTGATATTATGTATCATATCAACTTTAGGACCAAGTGGATTTTATGTGTGCAGGATACTTCAGAGAATATGAAGGATACAACTTCTTACTTGATATTAGCTCTTGGGAGTCTTTTTCTCATCATACCCTCAACTATGATTCTTAATAGCACTATCGGGTTTCAATATCCTCGATTGTGATTCTTATTAGCACTATTTGATTTCAATACCTAAATGGTGGCTTGATGTCATGGGATGATACTACTCATGCTATCATATCCTGGCAAATCTCTTAAGATCTATTCCCTTGATTTGTAGGAAGAAATAGAAAGGACTTGACTCTATTTCTTTCTCTTAGAACTTTGATTCTAATGTAGACTGGTTTTATAATTGAAAGCATCACTACATTATTGATACTTTATCCATGTATATCTTTTTTAAATGTAATATATCTCAATTTCACAAAAAAATGACCATCAAAATAATCTTTGTGATTATAGATCTCTTTTACTCTATAGCATTCATGATCTTATTTATTTTTAAAAAATAGTTTAAAAAGTATTATATGATGTTATACAAAATCTTTTACATGAAATAATGTAAACTTTTGACAAGTCAATGGAGTTAAATAAATAAATTATGAGTGGAGTCATTTATATAATAATGTAAAGTGTTGATAAATCAATGGAGTTGAATAAATAAGTCATTAGTAGTCAAATTCTTATACGAAACCCATGATAATAGATATAATTATTCAATATCTCTTCAATCTTTTTCTATAGCTCAAAAGGATAGAATATACTATTTCAAAAAAATAAAATATATTCCATAATTCTTCAAGAATATATTCTTTCTTAAATAAAAATATTTTAGTAAATTGATAGAATAATTAGCAAATAAATTATTAAAAATATATATAATCTAAAAAATATATAACTATTCATATCTCTTATATATTTTTAAAGCTCTAAAAGAAGATAGAATTTCTATAGCAAGTATATACTAATGCAATATCTATTCAAAAAGATAGTCTATTTTGGATCCAAATTATGTAATGATAGGTTTAAAAAAAGTAAAGGAATAGCCCAAAAAATTTTAAGCTTTAGGATAATGGTCACATGTGACTCTATGATAATGTTATAATCTTTATTTTTAATAGAACCTTACACCTATTAAAAAATCCCAAAAAATTTCATAAAAGTATTAGACTCTAAATTTTTTTGGAAAGTTTATAAGAATTTTTTGAGCTCATTTGTTATTTTAAAACTATTTTTAAGAAAAAAAATGAGAAGAGAATCCTCCCTCCTTATATTGTGTAAGGGATAAGGGGAGTTGAGTGTGAATGGTCTTGAGGGGAAGAGGAAACCCTAACCCCAAAAAAAGGCCATCATGATATGGCGCGAATAGGGGGTTTCACATCATGATATGGTGAGAATGACCCAACCCCCCTATTCGCACCATATCATGATGGCCTATTTTTTGGTGGCCTTGAGGGGAAGGGAAAACCCTAACCCCAAAAAAGAATTATAAAAGCACAAAAAATAGGCCATCATGATATGGCACGAATAGGGGGGTTGGGTCATTACGCAATCCCCCCATTCGTGCCATATCATGATGGCATTTTTTTGTTATTTCTTTGTGTTTTTTTTGGGTTGTTAGGGTTTCCCCTTCCCCTCATGACCATTCACACTCAGCTCCTCTTATCCTCTATAGCATTAGGAAGATTCACATGCATACACTCTCAACACCCCCTCCCCCTTCTCCCTCAATGCCACATTGGATTACAAAGCATGACAAGATGCTCCCCCTTAATCCACAATAAGATGCCTTTATAAATTAAGCTACAATAAAATGCAATATATATTATTTTTCCTTGGCTTGGAAGGCTCACTTCCTTGAGTAGAAGAGGGTCTAGATTGATTTGTTGGTTGATTAAGTACTCTAGGGGAGATTGAAACCTTGATAGTTGTTTGCTTTGTCCTTGTCATCACTGCTACCTGAGAGAAAATGATAGGAAGAGTAATAAAAAACTATTTCCTGGTATGGTCGATATGATATGGAGAGGATAAGTTGATAGGACGCGAGAGCAGCAAAGCCAAATCTTCGCAAGGTCCTATTCATACCGTATCGTGGAGTAGCTGATACGGCACGAGTGTGGCAAAGCATAATCTTTGGTACTATACTTCTCACTCTATATCGTGGATGACCTGATATGGCATGAGAATGGCACAACAAAATCTTTGTAGGGTCCCCCCTTGCTCCGTATTGTGGAGGAGTAAACATGTGCGTACAAAGTATAACCCCCCTGCAATGTCATATTTTTGTGAGACTTTAAACATATCAAAAAAATCCCAAAAGATTTTCATAAAGTTATTAGGCTCTGAAAAAAAAAAAAATTTTTTTGAGCTCATTTGCTATTTTAAACCTATTTGTAAGCGAAAAATCCTAAAAATAATCAAAAATTAAAAAAGCCTAAAAAAACATACCATGATATGGCATGAATAGGGGACGTTTAGTAACCAAACACCCCTTATTCGCGCCATATCATGGTATGCTATTTTGGGGTGTTTTTAAAAAAATTCTCCCTATTTGTGCCATATCATGGTATTCTATTTTTGGGTGATTTTTTAAAATTTTTGATCATTTTTAGACTTTTTTTGCTTTAAAATAGTTTTAAAATAGCAAATGAGCTCAAAAAATTCTTAAAATTTTTTGAATTGTTTTTAGAGCCTAATAACTTTATGGATTTTTTCGGGGGATTTTTTTATACGTTTAAGGTCTCACAAAAAATAAGACATTATAGGGGTTTGTACTTTGCATGCGTATGTTTACTCCTCCATGATATGGAGCGAGGAGGATCCCTATGGAGATTTCATTGTGCCACTCTCGCACCATATCACATCATCCACGATATGGAGCGAGAAGTATAGTACCAAAGATTATGCTTTGCCACGCTTATGCCGTATCAACTGCTCCACGATACGACATGAATAGGACCCTATAGAGATTTGGCTTTGCTACTCTCGCATCGTATCAACTTATCCTCTCCATGTCATATCGACCATACCAACAAATAGTTTTTTATTTCTCTTCTTATCATTTTCTCTCATGCAGCGGTGATAAGAAGAACAAAGTAGACAACTACCAAGGTTCCAATCCCCCCTAGAATACTTGATCAGCCAACAAATCAATCTAGATGTTATCAATGATATTTTTGATAGATTTTCAAGAGCGTTGACTAAAACTGGCATACAAAAGAAATGGTAGCTTGCAGCGATTCTCTCTTTAGGAGATAGTTGAAGACTTTGTTATTGACTTTATGAATTATGCTTACATTGTTGTTGCTCATGCTCATAAGATCATCCTGATGAACAAAGATTTTAATATGATTAGCAGAATAAGGTACATGCTCGACAAGGTATTGAGGCCCTTGCCCACTATTGATAAAAAAGCATTTGAGATCCTTAACGAATCTCAAAATTGTCTAGGAAAGTAAAAGGGCCAAAGATTGAGGATGTGATATATCTATACCCAACAAGGACTACATCCTAGCAAGAGTTTGTTCAAGAAGAAAAAACACAAGAGGTCATAGAAATCAAGGATGATGTTTACAAGAGAAAAATCAATGTGGTTGGACCTGTTAATTATAAGAGAATGGGTGAGGTGAATGGACAAATGGTTATCAATGTTTCTTGCACTTCTAAGGAAGTAGACTATCTTAGCATATCTCTTGAGGACAAGTCCATGCTAGTTGTTAAAAATGATATTTAATTGTTAGATTCTGTAGTTTATTGTTGTATAAGGTAAGGCATTTTGACCCTCAAAATGTTTACTATATAGAATGATTGTGCTATTGATTGCAAATAACACACCTTTATATTTTTCCATTAGCTTTAGGGCATTGATTGCATCTCTTAGCTAATAAATCTCTAAAATTATATGTACTGATCCACTATTACCAATGGAATTGTTTTCGAGATCTGATTCAAACATAGCAATGTCTTTCAAAGCTTTTGATTCCATCATAAACTATCATATTTATTTCATTACATCGGATACACTCACCAGAGAAATTATCCTCATGAACTCTCTAAGTGGTATCCATGGCCAAGAAAGAATGTGGGTTGAATGGAATATTTCTTACTTTTTGGTTAATTGTTTATTTTATTTGATTGTCTATTTTAGTTACATGTTTCCATTTGCAGTGCTGGCAGGCTCATGACTACCTTTTTGGATACCACAAATGAGGATATTGTTAATCCTTAAAAACCATATAACTCTCTCTAACAAGAAGTACCACTGCAAAGTCATATATATACTTGTGGAAAAAACGTGCTTTCAAATGTCAGCATGATGATAGATTCAAAGATACTCAAGATAGATGGGGTGAATGTAAGTTTCTTTCATATTGTTGGTTTTTTTAGGGACCTTTTTTTAGTTTACCAACTTGTTATATTTTTTCTCATAGTGCTAAGATTACTGTAACTCATATATGTGGTGGATAAGGGAGTAATGTATTGAGTTGATTTTGGATAGGATACTCACACTAGTTGATTCTGACTCCTCTCCGCAAAGCCACAAAACATGCATTATATATAAAAAACTTTCCTTAAGTAAAAGAACCCACAATCTGATCATCATAAATAATGTCTGTGAACACCTTATGAATTGCATGGAAGGTTCCACTTAAGCTTTCCATAGGTTGCCATTCAGTACTTGTTGACAGAAATATATCTACAACCAAGAATTCATTATTAGTACTTGCTTAAATGAAAAAAAATTTATATACATTATCAACTCAAGTCTTACAATGTGTTTGCTACGAAACATGCTCATTTGGAGGCAAGTGCATATCCTTCGCCATGTAAACATGTTGCAGTTTGATAAACCACCCTTCATGCATAATTTTGAAAGAAATGATACGTCCATTCCAATGATGTTTAATATCCTCTTGTTTTTTTCTTTTCAACTTGCGAGAGTCCTTGCAAGAGGGTAGCATGGCAACCTAATCGTTTACGCTAAAGATCTTTGGCTCCCAATTTTTGTCAGCTCTGTGGATATAGATAGTGCAAGAGTTTACTAAACAAGAAGAGCACCTTTTGGATGCCATACTTAAATTAAATTCGCAGAGAAATAAGCTCATCAAGAAAGATGAATGAACTAAAAAGCAGAGAAAGAAGCTCACCGAGAAAGGTAAATGAACTAAAAAGGAATATTAAGAAGACTAATAAAAATATATTGGGCGCCAAAAAGTCCTTGAATTTCAAAAAAATCATCACTAAATTCACATCATCTTCATTATATCATTTATCAGATTTTATAAGTAAATAAGGACTTCGGGACTACCAAAACATGTCAGACTTTGGAGATTTTGGCTAAAAAGGAGGAGAGAATCATGAAGTGGACTCTACTATCTCCAAAAACGAGGAGACGAGAATACCATATTTTTGCACACGTGGAAAACTCTCTTTGGCCCTTTTCTTAATCCTGTGATTAACAAAAGTGCATTTTTTGAAGCGTTTTTGGCCCTAAAGAAATGGAGCTTTGATACATGTGAAACAACAACTCTGCAAGCACTAGAGCTATACCCACCTCATCCTAGGACCATCTCATGACAGATCTCATCGAGCATGATATAGCCTTTGTTATCTATGTTTTGTGCATTGATATGTAAGAGGACAGTGAGGAAGATATCGACACACCCTCTCAATCGCAACTATAGTATTTCGAGAGGGATCATGAGGAAATCACTCTCGATCCAAGCGAGGATGTAGCACAAAATTTAGCTATATTGTAAACCCACCTCCCTGTCCTATACTGAGATGCTGAGCAGTGAGCTACCCCTTGCTTCTCTCCATGCTCTCACCATCAAGGGGATTGAATACCTATTCATGCAAGATGTGTTGGAGATTTTGGAGATAAGAGAAGAAGAACTATATTGTATCATGTTGGTGATGCACCGGATGATTTTATAGATTTTGATGTACAAGATGTCCCACCACATGTAGATGAGGTAGACAAGCATCGATGACATCTTTGCCATTGTGAGCATTCACAAGCAAATTAAGGATGCAGTGCCAGAGTAGAACATCTCCAACCAGGACTTTGAGCACTTGCAAGAAAGCCTTTTTAGTCCTCGACTCGACTACTCGGTACCTTTCCAAGAGAGAGATGAGGGTAGCGTGATTATAGTAGTAGACCTAGATGATCTATTATTGTGATAGATAGATGACTAGAGAAGGTAATATTTTCAATTTTCAGTGCAACTTCACCCATAGGGCCTAATATGTGGACCCACAATATGAAATTTGATCGGGATTGAACCCCTATAAGAGCCTTGTTCGTAGGCTCACGTATGAGGGCTTGAATCTAGGGATATGGCTCTTGAAGACATGAGCTTGTGAACAAAGCTCTTGTAGGGGGATCTCGGTCAAATTTCATGTTGTGGGTCCACATGCCTAGGCCCTATGAGTGAAGTTGTGTGCAAAAGTGAAGTGTATATCTTTAACACTACATGAATAGTGAGTCTGATATTGAAGTTATGTGGTGTAGGACATTATCCGTATAGATGAGTTTTCATCTAGGTAAGGTGGCTGATCTGGTGGCAAAGAAGGGTGTTGCAGGACTCCGCATTGAAAGAGTATATTGGCTAGCTTGTCAGCAACATAGTAATATTTCATAAGACATGTTCTCTTACTTTCGTTGAGAACTTCTTGAAGTTGAGGGCACTGAAGAAGGTTGGTCCCTTTAAGGCAATCCCGACCAACTCCAACTTGGAGAAAGTAGTATTGCTTTGATGTTCGAAGTTGCTCTACTTATTCACAAATACTAGATCTAGCCCACTTTTCTCCATGGTGGCCCGTTGTATAGTTATCGGAGTTGAAGATCCCATTGTCATTAGGTAGGAGCTTTTGGGGCAAAATGTATTGTTGTCTATGATAAAGAGCAGCTTTGACCATGGGTATCCTAGCTCTAAGAAGCCTAGGACATATTAGATATACTTACTATCTAATTATGTCTTTTTTGTAATGTAACGCAGTTTGTAATCTTCTCTTGTATTAATGAAAATCGATGTTGTTGGATTTGTGTGTAATGTAGTTTGTGATACGTGTCACTTATTATTTTTTGCATTTGAATGTAATGCTTATTTTTTGGATTTATATGCAACGTGATTTGTTATTTAAATTTAATACACAGCACTTTATTGACTTTATTTGAATGTAATGCTTATTTTTTGGATTTATATGCAACACGATTTGTTATTTAAATTTAATACACAGCACTTTATTAACTTCATGCGTAATATTTATTTATCCAAAGACACGTCAGGATAACTTAAATAAATAAATAAAACAAATAACAAGTAGCTAAACAAAAATAAGATGTGTCAAAAAATTTGTATTCATATTCATAACAATTTACAAAGGATCCAATGTAAGCAAGGTTTTACAAAATCATTTCTAGAAGCTAGATTCCCATTAGGAGAAATATAGACTCTCTTTTTTGCCCCTTAAGGAGTGAATAAACAAATATAGGCCTAACCAATGAGAGAGCTGGGATTCCAGATTCATGTAACATGAATCTTCTAGCCATATCTTGGCCCAAATCTTTCCTCAATAATAAAATAAGGGAAAATGTGGGGAATACAATGTTGACACTTTTTGGAAGTTTGTGACTCAAATTTTCATTTTCTTATTTTTTTATGTTTTACTTTTTATTTCTCACCTTTTCAGTTTCCCTCTCTTTCTTAGGCGGAACTTAAATTTATCATATCTCTTTCCTCGCTTCTTCTTTCCTGACGAAATCTTATAGTCTCATTGTTGCTTGCCCTATATGTAACTTTGTGAAATTTCATTTCTTCTACACAAACACATAGTGAGTTTCACATGTTTTATGAGAGCAGAGCTTGTTTTACCAAAGCCCCAAGATTTTCTTCACAAAACTTTACAGGTATATTGTTCTCTTCCATGGATGTTCTATGGTAAAGTTTTATCTTGTTTGGACAAAACCTGCGCAAGTTATGTGCATTCTCTGACATGTAATTTCTTTTGTTTTGGTACTCTACGAGTCTCTTACAGTCAAGAACAATGATATTTTGAACACTCAACTTCTTCTTCAACATCTTACGGTTTCTTTGTAAACAAAGTTACATGTATGTTATCTTTTTTTTTCCGCTACTCCATAGTTAAATTTTATCCCGTTTGGGAAAAATGTATGCAAGCTATATGCATACTGAGCTTTCCTTTGTTTTTTTACTCCAAGAGTCTCCGAGGGTGGAGAACAATGATATTTTAAAAACTCAACTTCTTCAACATCTTTGGGCTTCTTTGCAAAGAGAGCCTTAGGTAAATTGTCACTTTTTTCTATTGCTCCATGGTTAAGTTTAAACTCATTTGGACAAAGCCTATGTAAGTTATATGTATACTTTTACCCAAGATTTATTTTGTTTTTGTACTCTAGGAATTTGTCAATGAAGGAAAAATGGTCTTGTTATAAGTCAACTTCTTGTTCAACATCTCTGGCTTCTTTGTGAAAAGAATTACAGGTACAATGTTTTTTTAAAAATTAATCCATTTAAATTTCATTTCATTTGGAGAGAACATTTGCAAATTATACACATGCTGATAGGTAACTTTTCTATTTGGATATTATAGATGTCTTCACGGAGGAAAAACATTGGTAACATACTTGCAGTGGAGGTCTTCAATACGAAAGATAGTGGCAGTAATTGGATTTGTGATAAGTACCATAAGATGGATTGGATTTTGATGCACCCAAGTACTTGAGGGAGTTTCAAGGTCAGGCGTAATGATGTTGCAAATCCTAGTAAACGTTGAAAAGGTAGAATTTTAGAGTTTAGAAAAGTGTTTAATGGAACAAGTACAGTAACGGATGTGTTGATCCAACATGTTTATATGCACAAACAAATCTCAGTACACGATAAGAACTATAGTAAGTTTTTATATTGTATCATTGTTTATTATTTTTCATCAAAGTTGTTTTTAAAAATCTTTGCAGTGTTCTAATTCAATCTTGTTTTATTGACAGCTCTATATCCATCAACTTTACATGAATGGTAGACTGTCAAATGTTTGAGCACCAAGATACATGTTTGGCATGAAGACATAGGTTCTTTTATGTATGATAATAACTCTGCAAGTCAACTTGCAACTCAAAATATTTGTTTTTATAATTCATTATATGTAGTAGAAAGCCAAAGATTGCAGCATATTCCATTGCCGCCACTATCTAGTGGTGGTGAATGGTTGATTAGTAGCTTGGAGTTGTCATGAGCATGTAAGTCCAAGATAAAATATGACATCAATAGTGCTATGAAACCCACCACATGCTCAAAAGATGTGCATCTTAGTTGGTTTATTCCATTCTCATTGTTTGCATATTTGTTTGGTTCATGTGATGTTATGAGAAAAACAAAGATTACTTATCAATGCAAGTGTCCATTCGAGGAATGGATGAGTCAGCTATTGAGTGAGTCTTGGCAAGTCAAAAGAACACTTTTTGATGAGTCGATTGAGTGCAGGGTCAACCAAATTGATCTCACATTCAGGTAAATCTTTTTTACTACTCTGAATGCCTTGATTTAATCGACATATGTCTTGCTTAGATGAATTGTTGTGTTAGTTGCATTTACTTACCATTATTTTGTTTTTATTATAGGTATTTCATCGCTAGACAAACTTTGTGCATTCACTTTCGATATAGAAGATGGTGATTTTTGCGAGGGGAGTGGATCAGCTTGGATCAAGATACCCGAGATGAGACACATACAGCTCTCATAGATGTGGTTATCTTGTGGAATGGTCATAATCCTTTTGTGCTCAGCGTAGCCCATTTCTTTTCTAAGACAATAAATCCAATTAATGTCCAATGAGCCCCTCTGCAACTTCTATTTCAAGTCAGATAATAGAAAAGTCAAGATTCGTAGTGAGCAATCCATGACATGTAAACAATGTGCTTCTCCACATATCCTTGAGATAGTGAACATATCCTTGAGATAGTGAAATCCTTGTAGTTTTTAAAAAAATAAAGAACGAATATAAATTTTTTTAAAACTTGTGAGTACTTTCAATTTAGATAATCTTAGTTTACTGTGATCCAAGCGTGCGATAATACATACTGTAATTAGTCAATCGTGCTGGTTAAAATCATAATTAAATTGCATGCTGAAGTTCTATAATCTATGTAATATTGTATTTGCATAATGATATATTAAAGCCCATCTCTTCTACTCATTTCTTAAATTTAAATATTAAATTAGATCCAAGGAATTTTGAAGGTCTTTTAGATTTCTTTTCTTAAAAATTTTTATATTTTCCCTAGACTTGAATATACTCAGCGATCCAAGTATATTCGAGGATATAATAATGTAGAATGAAGTGTTTGTCTGTATGAACACTTTTAACAATGACTTTAAAGTATTAAAATAAAGAAACTAAGGTAAGAGTTTTAATTTGAAACTTTAGGGTTTAAAAGAACCTTCATTTAAAACCCTAGATATATAAAAGCTATAATTCCAAACTCATTTTCACTTTCATTCTCTACTTCCCTACAGTTGTGCTCTCCTTCATTCTCTCTTTGTGTACCATGGCTACCACTCCCACCTTCGTCACATGGATTAGCTCCATATGCTATGCACACATAGGAGACTAGATATACCCTAGGTTTTGCATGACCTTAAGTCCAGAGAGCTTGCTTTCCCCCGTAGACCCTAGCTTTAGTATAGTGGCATCATTTTGTGATGCGGCAAACCCTCTCACTTGCTCTGTTCCCCGGACTCTGCTCTCAGATGGGTCCCCATAGATTTCTTATATAGTTTATGTGTTGGATTGAGCCATGCAAAGGTGATCAATCGAGCCCTAGTGCATGTGGGACAGTATCTCCGCGCCCCAGAGTAGTGCCCACCTCATCCCAGGACCAGGTCACGATGGATCTCATTGAGCGCGATGTAGCATTTGCCATATATATTTTGTGCATTGAGGTTGCAAGAGGATAGTGATGAAGAGATCGATGCACCCTCTCGGCCAGAACTAGAGTATTTTGAGAGAGAGCCTGAGGAGATCACACTTGATCCAAGCATAGAGGCAGCACAAAGCTTAGCCATTGTGCACCCACCTCATTGCCTTGATGAGACACCGATAAGTGATGAGCCACCCCTCACTTTTATCCATGCTATCATCATCGAGGGGGTAGAATATCTACTCATGCAAGATATACTAAAAATTTTAGAGCTAAGAGAATAAGAACTATATTGTATCATGGTATGTGATGCACTTGATGATTTTATAGATTTTGATATACAAGATGCCCTAGCACATGTTGATGAGGTGGCTCAATATGATGGCATGAGTGTCAATGACATCTCTACCATTATGAGCATCCAAGAGTAGATTGAGGATGCAGCACCACAATATCTCAAATGAGGAGTTCGAGCGGTTGCAAGAAAGCATTTTTAGACCTCGACCCGACTACACAATACCTTCCCAAGAGAGAGACAAGGGTGGCCCAGTTGCACGAGCAGACCTGGATGCTCCATTATAGCAACAAATAGATGATGCAAAGAATGTAATGTTATCGAATTAATGTGATTGAATTTGCACGAAAATTTACATGTAGGGCCTCTAGGGCATCAGGACCATCGGGATTAATTTTTGCTAGGATCATGCCCCTAGAGAAGCCCTGGCCAGAGGCTCACGTCTGGGATCCTACCTTGGTCGGAGGCTCGCATTTGGGGTCTGAATCCCCAAACGTGAGCCTCTGACTAGGGCTTCTCTAGGGACTCGATCCCGGAAAAAAGTAATCCCAATGGTCCGGATACCCTAGAGGCCCTACTGGTAAATTTGCGTGTGAATCCGATGTATATATCTTTAGCATACTCCATGCATAGTGAGTCTGACATTGAACTTATGTGATGCATGACATTGTCTATATAGATGAATTTTCATATAGATAAGTTGGCCGATCTGGTAGCCAAGTAAGGGTGTAGGACTTGACATTGAAGGAGTATATCGGCCAGCTTGTGAGCGACATTATTGTATTTCATAAGACATGCTCTCCATCTTTTGCTGCTGAGAGCTTCCTGAAGTTGAGGGCACTAACGAAGGCTGGGCCCTTCAAGACCATTCCAACAAAATTTAGCTTGGAGAAAGTAGTGTTGCTTGACATTCGAAGATCCTCTACTTATTCTCTAGTACTAGGTTTGTGCCACTTTTTTCCATGGTGTCCCGTAGCATCACTGCTGTGTTCAAGACCCCAATGTCATTAGGTAGGAACTACTAGGGAAAAATGTGTTGTTGCCTATGATCAAGAATAGCTTTGACCATGGGGAGTGTAGCTCAAAGAAGCCCTGGAGAGAGTAGATGTACTTATTGCCAAATGATATCTCATCACCAATGTATTGCACTTTATAATCTTCTCTTGAAGAAATAAAAATTGATATTTGTTGGATTTGCGTGCAATGTAGTTTGTCATACGTGTCGTTTATTATTGTTTTTAACTTGAATGTTACGTTTATTTATCGGATTTATAAGCAACATGATTCGTACCCTAAATTTAATATGTAGTGTTTTATCAACTTTGTACGCAACATATATTCGTTCGAACACATGTAATGATAACTTAAAGATATAAATTTAAAAAAAAACAAGCAAATAAACAAAAATAAGATGCGCCAAAAAATATGTATTCATATTTATAACATTTTACATGGGATCCTATAACGAGGGCTTTACAAAATCTCTTTGGAAGCTACATTCCATATATGTTTTAGTAGTACACCCCTATCGTTGTTGATCTCCACGAGGACTATCCTTTTATCGTCAGAAGAACCTCACTATCCCTATCGGTGACAGTGACTCTCCTTGCATGCACTATTGCATAGACCGAGTCTCTGAACAAGTTGATGAGGTAAGGTTTGGTAGCTTCCTGTAGTGCAAGGAGGGATTGGGCAATCCAGCGATCAGGTTGTTGCAAGCGTGATCCATCTGGGAAGGGCCTCCTACTGTTCTTAATCGGTATGCCATTCATAATCGGGTTGCAGCGATCGGGTTGTTGCAATCGTGATCCATCTGGGAAGGGCCTCCTACTATTCTTAATTGGTATGCCATTCATAATCTCCCGCACTAGCTTCTAGAATGGAGCCTTTGGTATTAGGAGGTGCGTGGTATTCTGGTAATGGCAGATCTCATGAAGAACCAATGTGCATGGCCTCCATTGATGCTTGCAATGCTAGTGTGGTGGTGGTGGTGGAGCTAGGAGAGGTGGCCTATGCATGGGATTTCTGGGGGGTGTCTCCGGATTGCTTGCTTGGTGCATGCCATGTCTTCTAGGAGAGAGAACTCAAAACTCAAAAGTGAAATGTGTAAAATGAGGTGAAACTTTAAACTTATAGCAAAAATTTTCAAAAACCCTTAAACTTGAATTAATGTATCCATGCTTTGGAAAAACATGACCAGTGATTCGACATGAAATTTTACATTGGCTCCTCTACGACACATCAACTATCCAAAAAAAAAAATGGCCTCATCAGATGTCTCTAGGACACCTATCCAGAGGTTGGCGTTTGGGGCCAGAACCCCAGATGTGAGCCTCCAGGCAAGTGTCCCAAAGGCTTCTGATGGGACCAAATTTTAAATATCCATGAGTTTTATGATGCCCGACATGTGGGTGAAGTTTCATCAGACTTCGATTTATAAAATTGATGGTTCAATCATTTTTTCAAAATGCATTAACTGGATTATACTGGAGGGGAGCTTCAAGCTCTACCCCGAGACCTACGGACCACTTATTTCTCTAGTGTTTCGAACCGAGCGGCCATGGCTACCTCTCACATAACCGACACGCAATGCCTACCTTACGGGTGTAGTGAGCTTACCTTGTTGCTCAATCGAGTACCCTCCTCTTTCTTGCATACTGGTAGCTCCACGATCCTTGAGGCAAGCTCAAGCAACCTCAATCCCTCTCCCAAGAGCTCCATCCTCCATAGCCATGCGCGAGACAAGAGAAGAGAAGAAAGGAAGGGAAGATGAAGAGAGAAAATGGAGAGCTTCCTCTCCAAGATCCCTCACTCTCACACAATCTCTCCCTCACTCCCTCACACTCTCTCAATCCCTCTCTCAAGCACAAGCAAGGAGGCAAGAAACAAGAGCAGAAGAAGAAGAAGAAGAAGAAGAAGCTTTGGCCACACACAAGAATGAGCTTCTCATTTACTTTTCAACTTTATATACATGCCCTACTTTTCATGGGCGGTCATCCCCTCTTTTACATGGCCGGTCATTAGCCTAGGCCCATTTCTCATTTCCCACCATTCTAGTCTATCCTACCCCCAACTAATGCATACAATTTGCACAGGAGTGAGCCTGGCGCTCTCTTACAAGGATTTGGGAGCGTTTCTGCACTTAATGGTGTGCTTTTTACTCTTTTACTCTCCTTGGGCGACTTTAAGACTTCTTGAGGGTCGTGCCCGTGCTTTTAATTTTTTCCAGGGTTTGGTTACCAATTAAGACGCCTTTTTCTTCTTTTTGTCATGTGCCTTTTGCCATTTCCATTTTTTTCCATTTTCCACTCCTCTGTGGTGCTGCGGTAAACATTACCCCCCTCCTAGCCAAGTGCCAATCCCATGGCACTGTGCTAGGAGGTAGTGGGATAGATGATGCTGTCGCGAGGTGGAACTGGTGGGTAGATGACACTGATGCTGGTGAATGAGAAGTGATGGGGTTTTGATGGACCTAAAAACGGGCCGGCACTGGCTCATGCACTAGCCGGACCTCGTCACTATGCGCAAGACAACCCCTCGGCCTCGCGGCCAGGAGCGTCTATCAAAATCTCTGCCTTCCTAATCATTGCGTTTGTAATACGTTGTAGTCCAACTGATCCTAACCCAATATTGCTCCTCAGAGGGAGTCCCTTTCACATAGCCAAAAGGCTCGAATCACATACACATGGGGTTCCTCCTACGGCTGAATGCCGTCAACCCTCTGCGACTCTCCTACACCTTGGGGATTTGCCCCTCGATGCGCCGCTCGACATTTAGACATTTCGCACAAACGTCGCTCAAGGTACCAAATAAACGTATCCAGGAATGTACCATTTCCTCACTTGCTGTCCCCTATAACCCTCGTCTATCCTACAGCATAGGAACCTCACGCTCTCAACGGTGGGTCAAGGGCCTACTGAAGACAATTGCTATGCATGTCCAGGAGCTAACTCTGATACTTTTAATTTCCTCTAAATGATCATGCAAAGAGGTGGATGCCTAGTGCTCAAACATTTTAAAAACCAGCAGCGTGCAAGTGCAAAACATCTCTTTCATGCTTTTCTTTCTAGCCGCTTTGTGCTTCGCTGCAACACCTAGCACCGAAGTGATCTTCGTGCTACTAGGTTTTAATTTTTATCATTATTATTCCGTCCTAGATGCGATGCATATAAAATCAGCAAATTATTCCTCATGCTCAGCGGCATTTAGACATATTTCAACTTCTCTACCCTTCCCCGTTGATAGTGCATCATTGCATTCATTTCTTTTAGGGTTTCCTTATCATTTTATGTGGAGAAAGGAAGGAAACACGCACTAAAACATATAAACAAGGCTGAACTGAAGCATAACTTCATGCCCCAGCCTTGCTATACATCAACAAACATAAATCCTATTTTTCTATATTTTTCGTAGCCCCAAATGTATTTTTCCCCTATTTTTCATGGTTTTTTTATCATTTTCCCCCATTTTCTTCATTTTCTTGTATTTTTTAAATTGCTGAAAATGAAAACCAGTTTATGGGCTGTGGCCCTTAGTTCATTTGCAACAAAATTGAAAGATTAGTTGATGTGTATCGACGGTTTTCCCCATTTATACGCCCAAAACCCTTGTTTTTCCCCATTTTTCATGGTTTTCGGGTTTCTTGACATTATTTCGAGCCATGAAATGCATGTTTTTCATAATTTCTAGTTATAAACAGTAAGAACTCAGAAGAATCAGCAACATAATCAAATCTTAGTCCATATGAACGGCATTCCATCAATCAAAAGCATAAAACACTAAATTTTCTTTGTAATTTTTTGGTTTACCGCTTAAACGCGTGTTTCGGGTTTTGTGTCCATGGCTGTAGACTTGGAAAACAGCAACACTTCATGTCCAGCAACATCACAAATCACCATTCTCGGCCCGTGGAGCAATCCGGTCCATGCCGGACAAGCCTCCATCATTCTTTCTTCTTCCTTCTTCTCCCCACATGATCTTGCCTTTAGAAGAGAGAGAGGGAGGAGAGAGAAAGACTAGAATCAGAAATTTCAAACCAGGCCACCATTGCGCGAGCGAAGGGCGGCGATAGAGTCCAGAGACAGAGGGGAATGAAGCCCCATAATCCATTGGGGGGGTTGTTTGCAGCAGCCATGATGCCTCTCATCCATTCATGGCGCATTTTTCGAGCGCCATCTTCTTCCACGTTTTTTCATGCCTCTTCATTCTCTCTCCACGTTTTTTGCTTCATAAGGTGCATAAAATTTTTGGGGGGGGTCCAAACTCAAAAGGCATGCTCAAATTTAGCCTCCCAAGTGTCCACCTTTTCATATCTTGATCGTTTCCTTGGCCATTTCCCCGTCCGGACTCCGAATTGAGCTCTGAAAAATCCTGGGCGTCCGGCTTAGCATCCCGCATTGGCCAGTAGCTCGTGTCAACCCGCACAACTATCTGAAAAATTATGAAAAATCAACAAGTGTCGCTCGGGCGCCTTTAAAGCACTTTGGCGCTTAAAATCGTCCTAGATCGAGCCGCCGCCTTTGACAGTGAATTTTTTTCCCTCGATCTTCATAATTTTTAGCTATTTTTAAGCACTTCCTGTCACCTAAATTCCGCTCTCATTGGCGACCACGGGATAGGGCGACTCAGCCCGTCGAACCCACGAACATATCTGCACATAAACAACCAAAGAAGCATCAAACTGATACAAAACAATGATCATCATACAACTCAGCACAATGCTCCCCCTACCCCTGGACAAAACCAAGGCATGACATCCACAAGGAGGAGGCCTAGCATCATTTAATAGAAAATCCGAAGTGAATTACTAACCAGCTGCTCCAACACAGCCAAACGAAAAAGAACTGCCAAAGAGGTTGCCCTAAGTGGTAGTTTGAACTACTGACCAACTAAAGACAACGCAACTAGGAGCTCCTACAAGGCGAGGACTCCTATAGCCTGATCAAAGGATATTTTCATTCAGTGTATTTCTTCTTTTAGGAGTTGTATTGGATGAACATACTTGGGCATGTAAAAAGGAGGGAGCTGAGCGTAGTGACCCAAGGAAGACAGGGCATCGGCCTCAGGACCTGTCTCGGCACCCAAGAACCTACCAAGCCCTCGCAAGGCGACACTTAATCCTTTTCTAACACTCACTTTTATTTTCGCTCCAACCTTCCTGGTTTTGATATTATTTTTCCAGCAAGAAGCCACCCCTAGGAAGACAAGGTATCGGCCCCGGGTCTGACTCGTCCCCAGGAACCTACCAGGCCTTCGCAAGGCAATGAGCAACGGCTTATATATTTTCATTTCTTTTCTTTTCATTGATAGGGGTTAGAACCCCTTTTTACACACCTTCGCATTGATAGTCATCTTTTAGGATATTCAGGATTTCTTGACATCATTATTATTATCTTCTAGCAGGCTTCTCTAACTGCCTCACTACTAACAAGAACTCCTAGAACGGCTGCCTAGCAGGCTAGCAGAACAGAGCCACTAGGACTTCCTTCTAAAACAGGTCTTTCAATGCCTGACAATGTCTTTACAGGAGGCAATGACTACTCCGACCTCCCTCAAACATACTTAGCCTAAACCTGGGACTTCATGCCTTGGTTGCCGGTCCCCAAAATAGATCCCCTCGACAAGTACAAATACACATATAACAGGAAAGAAAGGTACTCGTAAAGGAGAAATATCACCTGGAGTGGCCACAAGAAGCTTCCATCGCAGCAAAGGCTCCTCCAGGCTCCTCAAAATTCCACAACCCGCGAAACCTGTCCAGCACAACACTAAACAAAAACCCAATTAAACACACCCGCACTAGACAGGGAAATGGCCCTCTTGGCCTAATGAATTCAGACATGACTTTGCTACAAAACTGAATCGGCCCTCTTGGCCTAATGAAATAAAACAATACTATGCATAACATCCTCCTGGAAACAACTATGATAGACAACAAAGCATACTATTCCCAGGGGAACAGGGCTTGTAGCCCTAAACTAGGTACAGTAGATTATGACCTATCCCTCCTGCGTATATCGCAAGAGGTGTTCGCATCACATGGCGTCGAATCAGTCTATGGGTCCGAGATAATAAAGGTAGATGAGTCTCGCTTACCCTCTGCATCACCCAAATCAACCATCCGCTGCCAAAGAGGGCATGTTTAGAAAGCATACCCCACAAACGACCAGGTCCTGTCTCACCATCAATAGATATATCGGGACAAGGGCCACAATTAAAG
Organism: Lygodium microphyllum; assembly: GCF_053477565.2. Classification (NCBI taxonomy): domain Eukaryota; kingdom Viridiplantae; phylum Streptophyta; class Polypodiopsida; order Schizaeales; family Lygodiaceae; genus Lygodium; species Lygodium microphyllum. The sequence continues at coordinate 132,382,032 of NC_141150.1, read as the reverse complement.
AAGAGGTCCTCTTCATACGCAAGATTAGCCAATGAATCAGCAAACTGATTCCAATTCCGTGGAATCAGCTGAAAAGACACTCTATCGAATTCGTCTAGCAGGGCTATGGCAGTATGATGGTACATACAAAGGATCGGGTTCCGCACCATGTACGTCCCATTGAGTTGATTTAAAACCAACTGAGAGTCCCCTTTCACCAACAACTGGCGGATACCACCCTTCTTTGCAATATTCAAACCCATTATCAGGGCTTTGTATTCTGCCATATTATTGGTAAAATTCGCCCCAAGATAAGCAGCTAACTTCATGACAATGCGTCGTTGGGGGTCTCGGATGACAACTCCTACACTTCCTTTTTTGCATGCACCCCTGGACGCCCCATCAAAGTACAAGGTGTACGTCCATAAAGGGTTTACATATTCTGCCATCCTGAACTCTACTCATAATTATGGTAATCGAAATTTAGCATATTCAACGGGTGGACTGTAGGCTCCATCCCTCCATCATCATTGAATTCAACAGGGATGCTCGTCAAAAGTTGTAGGCAGTGATGGCAGAAGACCTTGATTTCCCAAATAAATGTCCCGCCTTCTTGTTCAATCACCTTTTATCCTTTGCTCCACCAAATGAGCTTTCCTTGATGATACCTCTGTTCCAAATATGGGTGTTCTAAATAAGGGATCAGACGACCCATCAACCTCTATCACGATTTCCTTGCAGATGTTTGATCAATCTTGCCTAGACCTGCAAGGCAGTCATAGCATTAGTACAATCAGAAGTAATAAGGTTTAATCTTATTAAGATTAACCTTATTTTTAAATACTATCCCTTCAAGGTCAGCTAACAACACTGTGGATTTATTCTTTCCTATTCTAACGATCTTATAGGGCCCATCCCATTTGGGTTCTAGCTTGCCTGGGAATAATTCACGTCGTGCGTCATAATACAGAACAAGCTGTCCTTTCTTGAAGGTGTATTTCTTGGCTTTGAGGTCGTGTAGCTTCTTCATTCGGCGCTTCGCCACTTCTTGGTGCAATAAGCTCTGCAACTTAAGCTCGTCTAAATGGGCCAATGTCGTCAAGCGCTCAAAAAGAGCGTCTTCATCACTCAAAGAATGATTGATGGCAAACCGAATAGTCGGCAGCTCAATTTCTAGAGGCAAGACACACTCCTCCCCATATACTAACTTGAACGGGGTATGGCCAGTGGCTCGTTTGAAAGTCGTATTATAAGTCCATACTGCCACGTATAACTTTTTATCCCAATCCCGTTTCTTTTCCGACACAATTTTGGACAGGATGCCTACAAGCTGCTTGTTGGTACTTTCAACCTGACCATTGGCTTGCGGATTATATGGGGTTGTCTTGTTATGCTTGATGTTCCACAACTCTGTCAAACCTTTGATCACCTTATTCAGGAAATGGGTTCCGCGGTCCGACACTAATTCTTTCGGCGGACCAAACCGGCATATTATCTGCTCTAAAAGGAAACTAGCAGTTTCTTTAGCATCATCTTTCCTTGTTGCACATGCTTCTGACCACTTTGTGAAGTAGTCAGTTGCTACAATGATGTACCGTTTTTGCGTAGTCGATGACGGAGTAATAGGACCCACAAAGTCTATTCCCCACTTCTCAAATGGAAGTATCGCCATAATAGGGGTGAGTGGTCGTTTCCTATTCTCTCGACTATCATGTCGTTGGCAAATATCGCATCGCTTAACATACGCAAACGCATCCTGGAAGATGGCAGGCCACCAATAACCTGCTCTTAAAGCCTTTTGTGCTGTAAGCCGTCCAGCAAAATGGCCACCGCAAGCAGAATCATGGCACTCTTCCAAAATGAATGGCACCTCCTCAGGCGTCACACATCGGCGATAGATATCATCAACCCCTTGCCGATATAATGTACCTGCGATCAAGGCAAACTTTAACGCTTGCTGCTTAATTTTCCTTTTCTCAGCCTTAGATAGTTCGGATCCCGCCTCTCCCGTTGATAAATAATGTGTTATTGCAGCATACCAGGAGGGAATAGATGCCGTATCTATTTTAAATATCATCTCCATGTCACTACCTTCAGCCACAGATTCTTTCGGCTCCCCAAAGTCCACTAGACATTCCACGATGCCTTGCAACCTTGGTGGCTTACTCTTGATTTCATAATCAAATTCCTGCAAAGTGATTAACCACTTCGCTAGACGGTCAGGCGGCTGTAGCTTATTCATCAATAGTCGAAGTCCCTCCGCCTTCGTATAAAGCACAACTTTCTCATAGAGAATGTAATGCCTAAACTTCTTGGTCCCAAAGACCATCGCTAGACATAATTTCTCCATGTAAGTATAATTGATTTCGGATACCCCCAGCTTCCGGCTGGCAAAAGCAATCGGGTGGTGCCACTTCTCTTCCCAAATTTGGGCTAAACAGCAGCTGATACTATACATGGTGGCTGCTGAAAATATATAGAACACCTCACCTCTTTTAGGTGCTTTTAAAACGGGCGCTCTTGCTAGCTCTTGTTTCACATCCTCGAATGCTACCTTACAAGGGTCACCCCAATCAAACGAACAGCTAAAGGACAATAAATTTGTAAGCGGCAACGTTCTTTCTGCTAAGGCGTTAATGAATTTACGGTAGTAACCAACCGAAGACAGAAAGCTATGAACTTCTTTCGGAGTGCATGGTGGACCCATGGCAACTATAACTTTGACCTTCTCAGGGTCTGTCGCAATTCCTACCGAACTGACCACATGGCCCAGCAATAGCCCATAAGGTACTCCAAAAGCACACTTCCGTGGGTTTAGGGCGATGCAAAATTGTCTACAGCGCTCAAAGCATTTTCTCAAAATGATCAACTGCCTTTCTCTCACGGTGGCAGCCCTTAAGTCATCAATAAACACCCTCAACTCGTCAGGGGATATGTCACCGAATGTCTTATCGGCTGTTCGTTGCCACGAACCAGGCGCATTGCATAAACCAAAAGCCATCACATGGTACGCAAAAGTACCAAATACAGTGATAAAAGTTGTTTTCAACTTGTCCTCTTCTGCAATTGCCATTTGGTTATATCCTGCAAAGCAATCCATAAACGAATATATCTCCCTACCCGCTAATTGATCCAAAATCTGGTCAATAAATGGCAATGGGTAGTAGTCCTTAACTGTCTGCTTATTCAGCTCCCTAAAGTCTACACATAAACGGATCTGATTATTATTCTTCTTTCTAATCACAACTGGCGAACACCATTCCGTGTGTTGCACAGGAAAAATCAAACCCGCTTTTCGAAGCTTCTGTAACTCCTCAAACAGCCCGTCCCTCAATTTGAAAGGCATACGCCTTACTTTCTGCCGTACAGGACGACTGCCCTCTTTCAACGGAATTGTATGAACAGCAAGACTGGGAGGGATGCCTCTCAACTCATCATAACTCCAGGCAAAGATATCACGGAATTCCTGGATCAAGGCCACATAGTCCTCCCTTTCTGCTGAGCTGAGCATAGAGCCTAATTTGATTGGCCGCGAATCATCAAGCGTACCAAGGTCTAGCTCGATAACATCTGCATCTCTTATACGATCTTGGGCCTCTATCGGCTCGTTCAAAGTGATCTGATAGATGTCCTCCGTGGTGGATCCCTCTTTGGACTCATCACTCGATGATGCCTCACTAACAGATGAATCTTCTAATGTCTCCAATTCTGTAGAAGATAGAGGAGCCCTCTCACTCTGCGGGGACTTAGGATAAGCATCAACCACCACACGCTGAGCACCTCTGCCGAATATTAATCGACCGGCGGGTATATCCACTTGGCAATCCGCTTGCAAGATCCAAGGTCGTCCAAGTAATACTTGGTAACTTGGCCGCCCTGCAAAACGAATCACCCTAAAGTCCAACAGGCATTCTACATTTGCAACAGTGACATGGACCTTAGTAATGCAGCCTTCCGGCTGTCTCAAACTGTCATCTGCCATTCTGAGAATTGTGGAAGTATCTTTCTGAATCGCAAGACCCAACCTTTCCATCAGTTCAGAACTCATAATGTTAACAGATGATCCCGTGTCGACAATGGCATAATCTACTAATATCCCATCGACATAGGCTGCAACCCTTGGGCAATGCTTCTCAGCATGCTCAAACCAGTCATCACCAACTCGCGCAATACCCAAAGGTTCTACGATATACCCGGTACGTAGGATCTTTCTAAATTCCTTGCGTACTCCTGGGGAAAGCTTAATAAGCTGCAAAAGGTTCACATCCGGCTTGACTTCGCAAAGAGAGCCCGCCAAATCGAATTCATGATAGTTCGAAAGAGCTCGCTTTTCACGCCAAATCATCCGCTCTTTAGGTCGCTGAGCTGGCTTTATTGCCTCTTTCTTAACTTTCACCTTCTTCTTTGGTGCTTCCTTATCGGCTTTACTCTCTATGGGCTTCAAAGGTCCCCCTTCTAGGGCAGGATCCAAAACTTGCGTTCCTTTGTCGCCTTGTTTAGGGTTTCCGTCAACAGGCTTATCCATGTCGGCTTCTCTACCCTTTTTACCTCTTGTAAGAACAGCTCGTAGATTAGAGGTTTCAGCATCATTAACGCGTACAGCCTCAATCAAACTAACCCCACTACCACTTGGTAGCTCCTCCACTGTAGTCTTTGATCGTTGAAGTATTTGTTTAGGCCCATCCTCTCGCTGGGAGTCATTTCCTTGGCCACGATGATTGACAGGCCCTGGTTGCCGACTTCCTCGCTGGAGGGAACTGATCTTACTCCAGCAAGTAGCTGCTAAATGGCCGGATTTTCCACAAATGTCGCACTTAACATTTGGGCAATTTCTTGGATAGTGCTGCCCGCCACACCATTTGCAACTAAACCTCGACGGTGCACCCTCCTCCGGGTATCTACTTCCTATCAAATTTTGTTGTTTTTTAAGGAAGTTGACGTCAACCGCTATTTGTCGATACTGCTCCGTAATCATGTCGGTATAATGCTTCATCATGTCCTTAACCTCGCCAAGAACATTGGAAGAACTCGACTCATAGCCTTGGTCATTTCCATGTCGTTCAATCGGCCTAACAATTCGATTAGGCACAGGTTGTTGAGCTACAGGCATGGTGTTAGAATTGACCGCTTGGCCTCCACTACTTGGAGCCATTTGACTGCCCGTAGGCATCGACATGCTAGGGGGAGCTGGTAATAAAGGGACATTCTGTATCATGTTCCCTCTCCCATTAGGGTTAGCCATCGCTATCCCTTGGCCACTACTGCCATTGGCTATTGCCATATTGTTTCCCAATACTAAACCCATGTTCGAATTGCCTCTAGAAGCATAGGCTGCTTGTAGTCGGGATTCCACCTCTTGTGCTCGTGTAATGGCAGTATCTATATCCCCCAAGGGAACACTACTCAACTGCAATTGGATATTAAAGTCCAAACCATGTAGGAAATATTGCAATTGGGCAGCTGCGGGGATAGGAATAGAGGTGTCCAACTTACGGAAGACCTCTTTTATCTTCTTCGCATAAGCACGAATATCCTCGTGTGGATCTTGGCGGGTCACGTTGAGTACACGCAACCAATATTGCCCACCCCTTTCAGGGGCAAACTCCCTTCGAAAAGCTCCATAAAATGCATCAATGTTCAATATGGTTCCGGCTTCTAAACCATGATACCATATAGCAGCTCTTCCTTTGAGAGTCATGTTGAAGAACATCATTAAATGCCCTTCTTCTTGAATGCGACAGTTAAACATCAGCTTTTGAAACTCCCTAATGTGGAGTTCCGCATCTTCCTCAACTAGCCCATTAAAAATGGGTAGCGGGTAACCTAGAGCCGGCAAATCCGTCGTTCCTGCTGGAATTGCAATAGGCTGCGCCATGATGAGGATTGGATTTGCACTAGGAATAGGGAACGGTGGGGTTACACCTCCCGCAATTGACGTGGATTGGCTTATGAAAGGAAGGGGAGCACTAGAGCTTCCACCTTCTCCTAACTTACTGCTTGTGGTCCTAAGACCACTAGATCCACTCCCTCGTAAGGGTTCAGCACCGCTACGCTTAGGGGAATATCTCCTAAAAATTTCAGCACGTCGCCTAGCTCTTTCGTCTCTTTCTTGCTTTTGGATTTCTGCTAGACGATGCTTATCAATAAATAACGGGTCAAGCTCAGTATCCTCTGGCATAAACTGCTAGTTGGTCCTTAAACAACCAGGATTCGAGAACCGCCACTTTTAAGCAGCTCCCGGCAGACGCACCACTGATGGACCTAAAAACGGGCCGGCACTGGCTCATGCACTAGCCGGACCTCGTCACTATGCGCAAGACAACCCCTCGGCCTCGCGGCCAGGAGCGTCTATCAAAATCTCTGCCTTCCTAATCATTGCGTTTGTAATACGTTGTAGTCCAACTGATCCTAACCCAATATTGCTCCTCAGAGGGAGTCCCTTTCACATAGCCAAAAGGCTCGAATCACATACACATGGGGTTCCTCCTACGGCTGAATGCCGTCAACCCTCTGCGACTCTCCTACACCTTGGGGATTTGCCCCTCGATGCGCCGCTCGACATTTAGACATTTCGCACAAACGTCGCTCAAGGTACCAAATAAACGTATCCAGGAATGTACCATTTCCTCACTTGCTGTCCCCTATAACCCTCGTCTATCCTACAGCATAGGAACCTCACGCTCTCAACGGTGGGTCAAGGGCCTACTGAAGACAATTGCTATGCATGTCCAGGAGCTAACTCTGATACTTTTAATTTCCTCTAAATGATCATGCAAAGAGGTGGATGCCTAGTGCTCAAACATTTTAAAAACCAGCAGCGTGCAAGTGCAAAACATCTCTTTCATGCTTTTCTTTCTAGCCGCTTTGTGCTTCGCTGCAACACCTAGCACCGAAGTGATCTTCGTGCTACTAGGTTTTAATTTTTATCATTATTATTCCGTCCTAGATGCGATGCATATAAAATCAGCAAATTATTCCTCATGCTCAGCGGCATTTAGACATATTTCAACTTCTCTACCCTTCCCCGTTGATAGTGCATCATTGCATTCATTTCTTTTAGGGTTTCCTTGTCATTTTATGTGGAGAAAGGAAGGAAACACGCACTAAAACATATAAACAAGGCTGAACTGAAGCATAACTTCATGCCCCAGCCTTGCTATACATCAACAAACATAAATCCTATTTTTCTATATTTTTCGTAGCCCCAAATGTATTTTTACCCTATTTTTCATGGCTTTTTTATCATTTTCCCCCATTTTCTTCATTTTCTTGTATTTTTTAAATTGCTGAAAATGAAAACCAGTTTATGGGCTGTGGCCCTTAGTTCATTTGCAACAAAATTGAAAGATTAGTTGATGTGTATCGACGGTTTTCCCCATTTATACGCCCAAAACCCTTGTTTTTCCCCATTTTTCATGGTTTTCGGGTTTCTTGACATTATTTCGAGCCATGAAATGCATGTTTTTCATAATTTCTAGTTATAAACAGTAAGAACTCAGAAGAATCAGCAACATAATCAAATCTTAGTCCATATGAACGGCATTCCATCAATCAAAAGCATAAAACACTAAATTTTCTTTGTAATTTTTTGGTTTACCGCTTAAACGCGTGTTTCGGGTTTTGTGTCCATGGCTGTAGACTTGGAAAACAGCAACACTTCATGTCCAGCAACATCACAAATCACCATTCTCGGCCCGTGGAGCAATCCGGTCCATGCCGGACAAGCCTCCATCATTCTTTCTTCTTCCTTCTTCTCCCCACATGATCTTGCCTTTAGAAGAGAGAGAGGGAGGAGAGAGAAAGACTAGAATCAGAAATTTCAAACCAGGCCACCATTGCGCGAGCGAAGGGCGGCGATAGAGTCCAGAGACAGAGGGGAATGAAGCCCCATAATCCATTGGGGGGGTTGTTTGCAGCAGCCATGATGCCTCTCATCCATTCATGGCGCATTTTTCGGGCGCCATCTTCTTCCACGTTTTTTCATGCCTCTTCATTCTCTCTCCACGCTTTTTGCTTCATAAGGTGCATAAAATTTTTGGGGGGGGTCCAAACTCAAAAGGCATGCTCAAATTTGGCCTCCCAAGTGTCCACCTTTTCATATCTTGATCGTTTCCTTGGCCATTTCCACGTCCGGACTCCGAATTGAGCTCTGAAAAATCCTGGGCGTCCGGCTTAGCATCCCGCATTGGCCAGTAGCTCGTGTCAACCTGCACAACCATCTGAAAAATTATGAAAAATCAACAAGTGTCGCTCGGGCGCCTTTAAAGCACTTTGGCGCTTAAAATCGTCCTAGATCGAGCCGCCGCCTTTGACAGTGAATTTTTTTCCCTCGATCTTCATAATTTTTAGCTATTTTTAAGCACTTCCTGTCACCTAAATTCCGCTCTCAGGTTTGATCGCAATGATTAGGAGAGATTCCGGCGTGCTTTAGGCTCCATGAAGATACTCGGCATCTTTCACACTGTTGTGGTGCTCCTTTAGGTAGCCGGTTGTCCTTTGAGTATCCGAAACGCTTGAAGAAATAGGCAATCCCTTAGGAGGATGGTATTGGATGGATTTATTCTGGAAAAACCCCCCGAACGCTGTTTGCCTTGAAAATCCGTAGCTGTGGTTGAAGATCCTTGTTTGTGAGTAAAAGGTCTTCAGTTTTGAGTTGAAGGTCTTCAGGCTTGTGGAATCAATAAGCGATCCGTAGATCTTGAGGCGTTGGGCAAGGATCATTGGACGATGAGGTTCCAAGATCTATGCCAATGGCAGATCCATCACTAGGGTTTCCTTCTGCTTGATTTGGTTCAGTCATGGCAGCCATCAGTAGACGGATGTTTGGCAACATGAAGTGTGTTGAGCCTTTTAGACCTTCGTAGTGAAGCTTCAAAGTTGTGGGAATGGAGTCATGTCCGACTCATGGAAAAATTCCTTGTCATTGGAGGATGTAGTGGAAGATCTTCTTCAGCCAAGCAGTTAGGTCTGTAAACACGAACATATCCTGCAAGAAAAGTTGTGCATATCCTAGGGGGTGTGTCTGTCGCACTGTGTAGTGCATGGTGCCCATGCCAGTGGAACTGGGAGATGGGTCTAACCTTGGGCAAGCCCTTGGTAATGTCCCACTCTTGAGGACCCATTTCGTGCGTCGTTGGAGGTGTGGTGCAAAACTTAGGGTGACAGGTCTGAAAGTCCTGCCCTTGATGTGCCCTAAGTGTGAAGTGGGGGAGGGGCTAGAGAGAACCCTAGATGTAGTGAGTGTGGTGCACAATAACAATGAAGGGAGGTTGCAACTTGCAAGCACATGTGAAGCGTCCTCCTTGTCAACTTGCTTAGTAGTAAATTCATCTTTCAGCTTTGCTATCTTTGCTCTTGTCTTGCCCTTCATCAATTTTATTTTATTTTTTTGAATAAGAATGAGAGAGAGAGTACATTTGGCAAGAGAGAGTACATTTGGCAAGGCATATGACACCTATTTAATCACGGGACGGTCGCAGGCATTGTGATAAGAATGCGCGACTTTGTAGGTATTCTTTAATATTGGCTTTAGCTCTCAGAGGGGTGGTGGACAAGAAAGGGTAATTACACCTTGCAAAGCGGATGCCACTCATATTTTCTAAGAGCTCTAGACAGAAGGAAGGGAGGAGAGTAGCCTGCATCATTAACCTAGTCATAGCTCTATTATCTATTCCTAGGTTCATATCAAAGAAGAGTGGGGGGAGATGGGCTTCCTTTGCTGCAGGTTTCTGGAGTAGCAGGAATTTGATGAGTCGGAGGTAATTACAAGTGGTCAAAAATGCTGGATCAGGGCAGGAAGAAAAGTCTACAGGAAAACGGTTTATAGAGGGAAGTATATCCTCTACCCTAAACACTAAGCACTCCTCAGGGCTCCTAGCATTGACATTATATATTTTCGGGAAGTCATAATTCCCATGTAAATCTCTATCATAGTCCACTCCATGCCTACGGGGGTAGGGCATGTATATAGGATCATTGCACTCTTCGGGGAGTGAACTACAAAATGAGGTCCATGCATCAAAATTGGTGTCCCAAATCCTCCTTCGCCATTTCGGCTGTGCCTCGTAGCCTTGGATGGTTTTGGGAACCAGATTGACCTTATCTTCCTAGTACTCCTGTGGCTCTTGTCGCCACCTAGTCATTATCATGCTCCTCTCTTCTATCCATTTGTTTGCAAGTTCGTTAGCCAAATCTTTGATCTTGGCTACGACTCCTAGAGGCAGGGCCTGGTCCAGAGAGCGTGGGAAAGCAAACGAAAGCTCAAACAGCCTCTTATGTAACTCTCGCTGATGCCAGATGACCAACTCCTGGGGCCAGTCTACAGGATGTGTATCATTTCTCAGTGGCATGGGCTCCTCAGGGAGTTGTCATGGAAGTGTGCGTGCTCGGCGTTGGGCCTTCTCAGCTAACTCTTGTCTCCTCCTCCTTGCTGCAACTATGTGCTCAGGTAGATGGGCATCTGCAGGTTCTTCCTGTGGGATATCAGGTTGAGGCGGACTCGGAATCCTTTGTTGCTCTTCGTCATCTTCTTGCTCGAAATCCGGACCCTCTTTGACATTTCGCTCAATTACAGGTGGGATGACTGGCAGTGGTGGTGGTGGCTGCTCCTGTTCTTGGAAACCTAGCTCCTTGAGCTCAGCAGTGGAAAGGCCCGTACAGCGTAGGTAGTGGAATTGTTGCTCTTTAGTGATCCATGTACTTATTGGAAGCTCCTGCTCTTGAAGACCGTATCTTAGAGCTCGGGTGGTTAGCTCCAACTTTCTTTTCACCTTTTCCACTGGATCATCGCCCTCAGCTTGTGTGACGTGGAGCATTGTGTTAAGGAAGGCCTCCCACTGTGTTTTAGTGGTTATTTCTACAGCCTCAACCCTAGCTTCTGCAAGCATTCTTTCGCATTCTACCATCGCCAGGCATTCGGTCAAGTCCCTCACCCTGTGAAAATTTTTCCTTTTCCGTTCCACAGCTCTTTTCTCCATCCTTTTCCTCTTTTAACTTCTAAGCTAGCTGCTCTTCAGCAATCCCTTTGGCTTGATCGACAATGCTGAGCCTTTGGTGCACCTCGGCCCCAGTATTTCTGATTTTTCCTGCACCAGCTGCTCTTGGCTTTGGATTTCAGTGAGGAATAGCCTTTTTTTATTGAAAGCCATGGCCATGAGGGCTTCTACATCTTCCTGGGAGGTCTCCAGCGCATCTTGTAATCTTTGCACTTCATCCTATAGCCGTTTTGCTTCAGCTGCTGAGACTCCTGGCCCTTCACTCTTCAGGAACTTGATTTCGCTTATTAACCTGTTCTGTTCTTCTAGCTCCTACCACGACTGGGGCTCCGTGGCATGTTCTTGTGGTATAGTGGCTTCGCCTTCCTGAACCCCCTAGTAGAGCATTTCCACTTGAGCGACCCTTTGTTGTAGATCACTGTATTGCTGCATTAGTAGCTTTAGGCTCCTTTGTTCTGCCACCAAGTTTTGCTCCTCATCTTCCATTCTTTGTCTAAGGTGGCTTTCATTGTCTTGGGCTTCCTTCGTTTTTTCTGCTAGTTGGTCCTGCAGGGCCTTTATTTCTCTCCGTTTGTCGGCTTCCTGCCTTGAGACTTCTAGCCTAAGGGCCGCTGACGTTTCTTTTTCTTTCTCTAGCTCCAGCAAGGCCACTTTCTTCTCTTCTTTTGCCTTGTCCCGTTGTGTCAGTAGCTCGGCCACATATGCGTCATAGTCAGTGTCGACAGGCATGGGAGTATAGGGCGTGGTGGTCGATGCCGCCAGCCTTTGTCGTTTAGGGTCTTGTCGCGACTCTGCATCTGTGGTAGTGGGCCTTTTCAATCTGGTTTCTGGCACGATTTCGGCCACTTTGCTCACTAGCATCTGCACCATGTTCATGAGCTGTGCCGTGTCGAGGGGAGGTGTGGGTTGTGCGGTGGGTGTAGTCATGGTTTCAGCCGTTGTCGGCACAAAAGAGGAAGGAAGTGGATGTAGTAGGGACTTGCCCTTGCCTATGACCACTGGAGCTGCTTCCACACTTGCACTGGCTTCGGCTTTATGGTGGGGGGTCACGGGTTCGAGCTCTCCGCCCCCATGGGTCTCTTCCACAGATCTTCGTGTAGATTCTGCCAACTTGGCCAGTTCCTTCAATCCGCTGCTCTTCGGCTTCTTCTTCCGCCCTTCTTTTCCTGTCCTCTTTTGCCTTCTTTGACTCCTCTCTTATCCTTGCAAGCTCCTCCTCCTCTTTCCTCCTCCTTTCTTCCTCAGCCCTCCTAGACTCTCTTTGAGCCCTCTTGATGTGAGCTCGTTCTTCTTTACTTAATTTCTCTTTCCTTTCCTTCTGTCTCCTGTCACTTTTCTTTTGTTCTTCGGGTTTGCTCGCTCGTGTAGGCGGCACCTCCTGTTCTCCCTTGTCACTTATTGTTCTTTCGCTTGATTCCCCTCCTTCGTGGTGAGGTGGGCTTTGATGCGCAGCTTGCTCCTCCATGACGCCCGCATCCTTTATTGCTTCATCTATGATGGCTGTCAAAATACCACCGTATCTTATTGTAGCTGCCTTTGAGGCAGGTTTCTTCCTTGTGGAGTGTGCGGTTGAGGCAAGGGATTCTCCTCCTGCTAGTGCTTCCCCTGGAGTGAGAAGAGCAGCTGAACTTTGAATGGTTTTCTGCACGAACCCATTCTAGTCTACCTCTTCAGTGACTCCTGCTGCGATGCTTTCTAACAGCGGGACCTCGATCCTGTTCATCAATGCATTGTATCGTTGGCTCGAGAAGAGTGTATGGATCATCTTCGCTTGTAATTTCACTGCTGGGTCCGGGATGTTAGCCAAGCTGATTCCATCCACGGTGTGCACCTCTTCTTTCTTTACCCCAGCATGGCGTAAACATCCCGTCTCAGCTGCCTCTCTTTCTTGGGTACGAGCCCCAGGGCCTTTTCTATGATTGTTGCATTGAGGGGCACTTCGATTCTTCTTTCCTGCTCCCCTGTCCTTACTGTGATAGTGCCACAGTTCCTGCCCTTGTCGAAGTTCCTTAGAAAATCCGCACACATGCCGTAATCCACGGCCTGCCCCACCTTTTCCACATACTTGTGGAGGTGGCATCTGTCCACCAAGTCTTTGATTGCAGGTTCCTCCAGGATGGCCTCATCCAGATTCAGTGTGTGCTTGAAGGTAAATTGACTGAATCCTCGTGTCTCGAAGTTGATGCCGAATTTGGTCATCTCTTCTTCAGAGAATGGGAGTTTGCCCCCTTTGTCTTGTCCTGCCATGGTGTGTCAACACACCATGCCAACATTAATGCCTAAAAATTGGCTTATTTCTAATCAAAACTCAGTTTGAGAGAAAAATGTATGTGCCCAAAATTGGTATACTTGCTTAGAGGCTTGAATTTTAGAGATCGGCCCACAGCAGTAATTGCTATTGTTTTCCCTTGCAGTATTCTTCCATTGAAACTTAATTAATCATAACATTCTGCTAGCTAGATAGCATAACTCTCATTTTGCTCTGCTCTTGCTCAAATTGCTCCCCCCCTCCGTCTTGGATCTTTCAAGGAATCCTTCCTAGGATTAGCATAGGAAGGACGAGGCAAACATTGTTTCGAGTGGGTTGACTTACATGGCCAATAACCAATCATAGAAGCTTGGATTGCATTCGAGTTGGGCATGACAATCAAGAGCAGATGGTTGGATGGAGACTTGGGAAATGTAGGTCAAGACATCGTGGAAGAGATCTCCAGTATTAAGGCGGCTGGCAACATGTAATTCCTCTTCGGTGAGGAACTGGTCAATGTAGGGGTGAGCGAGCATCTGGTCGTCTAAATGCTGGTTACGGGCAATGGCCAAAAACCCTAAACGATATAGGTGCCACATAAGTAGGGTCATATTCGAGGGTTTTAATGGCCCTGTGTTGCTCAACATTTGTCATTATCCGGCAACCTTTTGTCTCCCATTGGATTCTTAGAGTAAACCACTGCTACAAGAATGTGGAAGGCGAGCTGCCATCTGCGTGAGCTCTTGCAACTCATGTTCAGGAGCAGAACGAGGAGGCTTACGATATGAAGTGATGAGTCTTCTAAGGGCAGCTTGTTCCTTTGAGATTTCGTTGTTTGCTATCAGTTCGGCGGCAATTTTGGGGAATTTAGTGGTCATAAGTTCGTATTCTTCCCAAGTGCATAGTAATGTATGAACATCCGAAGCAAGCATTTTGTCAAGAAGACCTAGGTCTAGCCTCTCATAACTTCTAGCGAAAGTAGTGAAAGTTTTGTCTAACATCTGGATGCAGGTTATTAAGTCATCCCCAGAAGTCGCGGCGAGGTCTTTAGCTAAGGAAAGGAAAGGTCGTACCGTGTAGGAAGGTTTAAGACCTGCTGGTGGTGACGGTGCAAATGGATGGATAGCAGCAACTCCGTCATTAGTGTCTCAAGTGTGGCTGCGTACTCCAAAGCACTGTGAGGTGCTGTAGAAAGCTTTGGGGGCATGGGAGTCGTGCTGGGTTCGGAGTGGGCAATCATGGGGGTGTTTAAGTTCTCCAACTTAGGTAGGTCTAAGGCTTGTGGTGTTTGTTTTGGTCGATAGATGAGCTGGGGCTTACTAGCCACAGTGGGCAATGGTTTGCTGACTATGTCTTGGGCACCATGTGTGCAAGCCTCCCTCACTGGTGTGAGATTGCTTATAGATGAGCTTTTAAACTTTCCGTTTTTAGGCGTCCAAATCCAGGGATTTCCCTCGTAGTATCCTTGTGCTCGCAAAAGATCTTTGGGGATCCAACGCGGCGTGATTGTGTGTCTACGTTGATATCGTTTAGACTACCTCTTAGACCATGACGGTTGATGATTTTGGCGTTTAGGATCACACTTGGGTGGTCTACCCGGATGTGGTTTTTGCCGTTTTGGCATCCATATCAACTTGGACTCCTTGGCCTTATGAGTGCTCTTGGTGGGTTTGGGCCTGGGGTCGAGAGCCTGGCACGAGGCCGTAGTTTTCTTCCGTTTAGACTCGGGCTGGAGCGTGGTTGTAGGGGTTTCTACCGGTGGCTTCGTAATGGTGGAGGAATCAAGACAGCCCTTGTTGGAATTCATCACTATACACACATTGCTGATAGCAAGATGTATGCGGTTTAGATTGTAATCCACATTACAGTTTGTTTGCTTCTTGAAAGTGCAACCCAATAGTGACACATTACCGGCTCCTTTAGTGTCAGGCAGCACATGGAAGAAAGCTGGTAAACTTTCAGACTCGATGGAAACGACTACCTTGCACTTCCCTAGGAGTGAATAAGCAGTACCCCCAAACGGGGTGAGTTTGGCATTAGTGGGCTGTAGTTTCGGTTGACCAATGCGTGTCCAATGGTCATGCATCAAGATGTTGTAGTTGGCACCTTCATCAATCAAGGCATCGAAAGAATACGTCACTCTTGCTGTGACTGTGATTCGCAGATACGCCGGTGCCACTGCTTCTTCGTCCTGATCTGTAAGGTCGGCTATAGTAGCCATGCAGATGTTCATTGGGGGTTCTAGCATGGGTGGCTCATGTAATGGATGGGAAGGAGGATAGTACTTCTTCATGCGGCTGCCATTAAAAAAGCCTATTCCTTTGCCTTCAAGTGTCTCCAACTCAACATTCCCTGTTCTACCAATCATGCGTACCCTGAAAGGCCCTAGTCCCCTAAACTTCATCTTCTGTTTATGTCCTTTTACAGAATATAGTAGAACAAGGTCCCCTTGTTCAAAGTCTTGCTGTTTGACATGCTTGTCAAACCACATCTTTTGTCGAGCCTTCTCACAAATCAGAGAGTGGGTGGCGAGGAGTCGAGTCTCTGTTAGGTGCTCTAGCTCCACTAAGCGATTGGTCCAAGCCTCCCTTCCCTCCCAATTCTCTTGGACTGCTAGTCTTAAGCTAGGGATGAAAAATTCTAAGGAAAAAATGGCTTCAGTTCCATACGTCAGCCTAAAAGGCGTTTGTCCTACCGCCGTTTTATAAGGTGTGCGATAGGCCCACAAGGCCGCCATTAGCTTGTTGTCCCAGTCACTTCTTAAAGTGGACACGACCTTTGTAAGCACGTTGACTAGGATTTTATTTGTGGATTCGGCTTGGCCGTTAGCCTGAGGGTAATAGGGAGAGGACTTCTGATGCATTATTAGGAAGGTAGAGAGCAGGTGGGCGATCACTTCATTAATGAAGTGCGTGCCTTGGTCACTTACAAGTTCGATTGGATAGCCAAACCGTGAAATGACCTGCTCCCACAAGAACTTTGCAATGGTCCTATCATCATTCTTCCTCGTGGCTCGTGCCTTTGCCCACTTTGTTAGATAGTCGGTTGCCACTATGATGTAGCGAGCTTGGGAATATTGTGCCACAGGACTGATCGGTACAATAAAATTGATGCTCCATTTTTCAAAGGGTTGTCGGGCTATGACAGGGGTCAACTCCATCTTGTCTTTCCGCACAAGCACTTTGGTCCGTTGGCACTCATCACAGTGCTTTATGAATTTAGCTGCATCGCGGAAGAGGGTGGGCCACCATAGTTGGGATTGTAGTACCTTTCGGATTGTTGTGTCCTCGCTAAAGTGCCCTCCAGCGATTCCGCCATGTGCTTCGTTCAGTGCATCGTGCATCTCGTGCTCACACACGCATCTGCGCAATAAACCGTCTTGTCCCAACCTGTAGAGTTGACCGGCTATCAGTTGGTATGGCTGAATCTTCAAGATAAGTCTTTTCAGCCTGGCCTTCTCAATGGGCCGCTCAGGCAGTCCATTCTCTAGCACTTGCACTATGTCATCGGCCCAATACAACGTCAGATCAGCTTTAAATAATTCTCTCTCACTAGACAAGTTAAAGAGATGATTGAGCATTCGGCAAATCGTCAGGCATGCCTTGTCCAGCGGCTTCTCCTGTGGGTATGCGGGACATGTGGTCAGCAATGTAATGTTGATTTCCTTTGCGTACAACCACAGAGAAGTCAAACTCCAGTAGAAGGAGTAACCATCTAGCTATCCGTCCTGTAGTGCAAGGCTTGTTCACAAGATACAGCAAGGCTTGATGGTCAACAAAGAAGACAAAGGGAGTGGCCAACAGGTAATGCCTAAATTTCTTTATCGTAAATACCATGGCCAACCCCTCCCTTTCTGTCATGGAATAGTTCATCTCGGTCTCTGTGAGCTGCTTGCTGGCAAAACTCACCGGGTAATCCAAGTTATATTCACCAGGCTAGCATAGCACGGCTCCAATAGCGAACTTAGAGGTGTCTATGTGTACATGAAACGTTATGTTCCAGTCTGGGGCTCGTAAGATTGGTGCAGTCGTAAGAGCCTTTTTCAACTCCTCATATGCGCGCTGGCATTCCTTTGTCCACTCGGATACTATCAATAGCTTGTACAATGGTCTAGCAATTAGTGCGTAATTTAGTACAAAGCGTCGATAATATCCAGTGTGTCCTAAGAAGCACTGAACTCCCTTGTACTTATCGGATGGCGGTAAGTCAACAATGGCTCTGACTTTGGAAAAGTCAGTGGCAATGCCATTCCTTGACACTACGTGCCCTAAGATGCATCCGTGTTTCACCCATAACTGGCACTTTAAGGGGTTCAATGAGAGGTGGTACAATCTACACCTTTAAAAAACAGCTCTCAATTTCTCCAAGTGTTCGGCCCAACTAGAGTGTAAACATAAGTCGTCTACAAACACTTCCAGTTCGCGCCTAAGCATGTCCTTAAAAATAGTGCAATTAGGCGTTGAAAAGTTGCAGGTGTGCTCATCAGCCCAAAAGGCATGACAATGTAGGCGAATACACCCCATTCCGTGGCAAAGGCAGTCTTGTGCCTGTTGTCGGGGTGCACTTGCACTTGATTGTAGCCTGAGAAACCATCCAGAAAACTGTAGGCTTCTTTTCCTGCTACCCTCTCAAGCATGTGCTCGGTGTAAGGTAAAGGATAGTTATCCCTCTTTGTAGTGGCATTCACTTTCTTGTAGTTCACGCACACTCGGATTTTTCCATTTTTCTTCATGACAATCACGATAGGTGATACCCAGTCCGTGTGCTCGATCTCATATATGAATCTTGCCCTCATGAGTTTATCAATCTCCTCTTTTACTGCATGGGCGTGCTTGGGATTCATGGGGTAAGGTCGTTGTTTTGTTGGCACTGCATCTGGGACCATTGGGATATTATGAGTCACGACCCTAGGGTCGACTCCCTTAAGGCAAATACGTCAATGTACTCTTGCAGGAGCGCAACGAGTTTGGTCTCTTCATCCTCCGCCAAGTCATCTGCAATGAACACCGGTCTTGGTTTTTCACCTTCCCTAGCCAAGTTAACCTCTTTGACTTTGGCGGGTCCCTTGATCGGTTCACTAGTCTGACCTTGTCTTTTTGCACCTAACAGAATCACCACTCTGTCACCCTTTTTAAATTTTGTAAACCGTTTGGGTAGATCCTGCAGTTTCTTCTGCCTTTCTACTGAGTCCCTTGCTTGCTTTCTAGTCTCCTCTTTTGGCCTCTTGCGCCTCAGGTGGACTGGCAAATCTCCCTTGGTGCGTTTGATCTTAGAGGGTTGCGGTATCTCGGGATCACTCTCAGTGCTGATTTTCGACTCTGAGTTAAACTCGCATTCCTCACTTGAGGAAGGTGTTTCCCTAGGGGGTCGTAGTTCCATAGGTGCATCCGTCTTGAGCACTGGGATTACCCATGGTTGTGCTACTCTAGCTTGCTCGTAATCCACGGCTCCTATGCGTTCTAGCCAGGATCTGTCACACTCCATCCGCATGACTCCTTTGTCGTTCCGACTGGTCCCTTCTTTCCTAGGCCTCGAGTCTGCCTTGATTTGTTCTATCGCTTTTCCTTCCGTGTCGTACTCTATTGTGTCTATCTCTTCTTCACTCTCTTCTCCCGTAGAGTGACAGTCCTCATACTCCTCATCATCAGAGTCCTATCCTTCTGACTGCTCATCATCCCCTAAGCTTCCCTCTTCAATCTCCTTGTCATCAATAACTAAAGTCCGGTTATATAACAAATTCAGGTCGTGGACCTTGGTCCATTTCCATTTTGGTTTAGCTAAAAGATCCGTAGAGGTTTTAAGTTAGCAGCCAAATTGCCATCCAATTTATTGGTCAGATACTCTACGATTTCCTGAAGCTCTAATTTGTTGTTGGGAATGTGGGACGAGGCTGGTTTGCCTGGGTTGAGTGAGCTTCCTGCCATCATGCAAAGTGGCACAACTGGCTCCTCAGTTGGCATGGTTGCGGCTTTAGCAGCCTACTAATATGGTTCTTCCTCATCCGAGAATGGTAGGTCAATGGTTGCCAAAATGTGTATCCAATCCCTCTCATCCTCAGGGCAAGGAATATATTTAGCGAGCGATCCATAGGATTTGGTCGTTTGAGTATCACCTTTTAGCATAGTCGAGATGGCAGCTAGGTCAACAGATGTCGTCTTCCAAGTGTCCATCTCTACCCTCACTGCACTAGTTCTATTCCCTAGGAAAATCAACCCATTGCCCCAGTCCTCTATGACACGTGCATTCCTCATCCAAGGTCGGCCTAATAGTATGTCGTAATCCACTTCCTTCATGACAATGAAGTTTACCAAAAATTACACACCGGCAATCTTTACTGGGCAATTCTTTAAGACCCCAAATGGTCTTACCCTCATTCCGTTTGCTAATGTGACATTAAACCTAGCAGTCTCTACAGGAGGGTTTCCCCATGCCTCTTAAGACTGCATGGTTTAGCACACTAACACCGGCGCCTGTGTCTACAATTCCTTTTCGAGTCATGTCTCCTAAGGCTAGGATGGGCAAAACTGCGTGCATTTCAGTGCCTTCCCAAAAAGCATTGATGTACAAAGACTTAGGATTTGAGTGTAGAGTTAGACTTGGGATCCGTGTAACTGCATCATGATCTTGCGGATCAGCACCCACAAGTCCTGTGTGTCCCTCGATCAAGTCTTTTAACTCCTGCCACAAGGAATGATTTTGCCTAAGCAGATCTTCCAAGCTTAGAGTTACTGGAGTGGACAACAAGGTTGTGAGGAGGTTACTGGACTCTTGTCTTCCTCTGAGGCTAGCAGTTCTAGGCCATGCGTTCTATCTGCCCTGGTAATTTTCCCCCCGGCCTTGCTACTGAGTTGCTCCTAGTGGTGTAGGTATGCTCGCAGCCTGTGGTTTTGAGGGTAAGACTGGTGTGCTCACACTGGAGAAGTCATCCATAGGATCTTCCAATATGGGTTCAGCATCCTCGAGGTGCTTTTGGGCGTCCTTGACCCACTCCTTGACCTTGGCTATAGCCTCGAGTTGATGTTTGGGATGGGGGTATTCCCCTACCTTGGCACTCCCTAGCTCAGCTGTCTTAGGAGCCGAGGTCTCTGCCTTTGTGTCCATGACCTTCTTTCCCGTTACTAGCGTAGTCGCTTCCTTGGTTTTAAGGGTTATCTTTGCATCGATTCTCTTTTTCCGTCTCCTTTGGCTTTTCTTCCCTATTGAGGTTGCATCAAGGTTACTTGGCCCTGGCAAGGAGATGCCTGCTTGTTTCTTTTGAGCTCGCATCATAACATGTAGTGGGATGGGCGTATCCTCACTACCAAAGGTTTCCACTCGAAAGAGCCCCAACAGCACCGATGGCATGTTGGCAGAGTTGGTTGATGGCTTCCACCTAGGAGAGTCAGGAAACAGATGTGTGATTCCACACTCTGTGCATCGGAGATCCGCTTTGTCCTTGTTAGCTTGTTCTCGTTCTTGGCAGCGTGATGAAATGTGGCCTGGGTGGCCGCAAGTCCAGCATGTGACTGGATCCTGACTGGGCCCTCCAAAGCCTCTCCCTCTTCCTCTTCCTAAAGCCATCACCGGCACTGGCCGATAGTCCATCAGGACTGGGTTGCCCTCCTCGTCATAGGATATGTACGGGTTGACATATGTTTCTTCCTCATTAGGCTCCTCCACAAAGTGAACAAAAGCATCGCTAGATGGGTGGGTTACAAAAGGCCCTGGTGGCCTGGGTATACCAGTTGGGTTCATCTCTAGCCTAGGCAAGGCAGGTCTTGAGTCAGTCGGTGCTGGAAGAGCTAACTGGGCTCCCCTGCCAAAGAAATTAGGTGGCCTATTACCTAAGTATGGAGGGTTGTACTGATGCGTGTATGGGAATCTCCTCGGCATTCTGCAATGCACTGCATCATGCCCGAATCTACCGCAATTTGAGCACGGCCGAGATCTAGGATCTTGGCACTCAACTGGGAGGTGATTGCCGCCGCAGTATACACATTGTACATGCGATCTCACAGGCTTCCTCACGAGCTCTTACAACCGTGCAATCTCCATTCTCATCTCTGCCATCCCTTGGTCATGGTCTACACTCTTTCCCTTATCCTGCACGCTAGCAGTTGCTTTTTCCCCCAAAGTGGTTGATCTCTCAGGGTCCCTCTGGCTTGCACTATCTCGGTTGGTAGTCCTCATGCTACGTTCCCTGAGTTGATCATCTACACGTATTGCCTCCTCGAAGACTCAAGCTAGCACGTCTCATTGCAAGGTGGAGTTACTGGCCAAAGCCTTGTAGAGCTCCTCACTCCGAATCCCGTTCATGAACACCGTAGACACTGCCCTCTCGGTAGGTCGCTCATTGGCAGGGATTCTCTTGTAGAGGCTGCGCACCTATGTGACGTAATCCCTAACGTCCTCTTTCTCCCTTTGACTAATATTTATCAACCTAACAATGAGGTTATCTGAATACCCCACCTCCGAAAACCTCTTGATGAAGAGGCCCTTAAGGCGAGTAAAATTCGTACGTTCCGTGTCATCCAGACTAGAATACCAGGTCCTCCCCTTATCGCCTAAGCACAGGCCGAAGGCTCGAGCTCGCTGTGCAGGGTCAGTAAGACCGTTTGCCTCACATACTTTCTCGAACTGCTCCATGAAGCTGTGCGGGTCACTGCTAGGTTCGTATCGAGCTAGTTGTTTTGCTACTATGGGGATTCTGGCCTGCCCTTTAGCCCCTTGCATGACTCCCAATCTTGATAGTAGCGCGGTGGCTAGGGCAGTAGCGCTCTGCTCCACAGACGTATTGTCCATGAGTCACTTTGCCACCAGTTCACTCAATGTCATGTTAGCCTCTGCTGCCTGTTCCCTCTCTACGTTCGGTCTGGATTTGGCCACTCCAGCTAGGTCTAGTACTCGTCTAGCCTCGTAGATATCCACGTCTTACTGCAGCCTTCTAGCCCTTTGCTCATGGTTGTAGGCAATTATGCCTTCCAGCGCTCTCTTGATAGCTCTTCTCTCTTCTTCCAGGTTAGCCACCACTTCCTCTACAGGTTTGCCTTGGATCATGGTCCTAGTGAGTAGATCGTAGTCGTGGACCAGTTCCTGGACCGAGGTTGGAAATTCTCCTAAGTCTAATTGGTCTTCCCCTTGTTCGCCTCTTGATCCCGACATTGTTTCTACTTCCAGCTCCCGAGGTTGTTAATGAATCCAATCAGCTCCGGTAGCTTCCACTCCTCTATCTTGTTGCTTCCCGTGTCTTCGTGTCTTCTCCAGGTACTACTAGTAGGGCACTCAGGCACCTGTCTAAGTCTTGGGGTCTTCTCCTACTAGTGGGTTCCTTAATGTTATTAGATATCCTGGTGTGTTCCTTGTTATTCGAAAGCAGCTGTGATCCTTATTCACATGTTGTGCTTAGTGCTTTCGTGGTGCTTGGTGCGAAAACAAGCTTTTCTCTTTTCTTACTGTGCAGACTTAGTGGGGCACAAGAGTGAAGTGCCAATACAAAAAGCGTTTAATGCAAACTCCACCTTGTTTCCACCCACATTCCCAGCCTAATTTGAGTTCTCAACTCGGTTCCCGGCTATTCTACGGTCGTTCTGCAGGTCTGTGCTGCGTTTTCTGTTCTGCCCTAATTTCGATTGGTCTCTGAGGTTCTAATGGTCAAACTGGGTCTTGGGGGTGTTCAGGGTTGCGTCCGGGGGGTCAGGTTTGTGGTAGGGTCAACTAAAGATCCTTATCTTTTCCTTCTGGCAGGATGGTCTGATTCTGGGAATCGGACAGATCTGGTCCGATTCTAGGAGTCGGATGGTCCGATTCTTGCAGTCGGACAGGTCTGGTCCGACTCTAGTAGTCGGACGGGGTTGGTCCGATTCTGGGACTTGTTCGATTCTGGTGGTCCGATTCTGGGAATCGGACCAGGAGGGTGGTCCTATTTTCAAAGTGGTCTGATTATGGACTGGTCCGAGTCTGACTATAATGGTCCAACTATGATGGTCCGACTCTAATGGGCAGTCCGAGTGCCACGTGGCACGTCCGATCGGGTGGTCCGATTCCTGTAGTTGGACAGGTCTAGTCTGACTCTCTCAGGACAGTCCGATTCTGGGAGTCGGACGGTCCGACCCCAGGACTCGGGTGGTCTGCTGCACACAATCACTACAGACTTCCCATATCTGATTAGAGCACTATAAAAAAACACCAGAATCACCTGGAGCAATACGAATCAATGGCACCCAGAATCGTGGTAGCGCTCCCTCTTCCTGTCAACCAGAAGCTCTCTCTCTCTCTCTCACACACACAAGGCTAACTAGTGAAATGAGGTTTGTCCTGGCCTCCCAAGCCTCTTAAGGTCCTTTCCTAGCACTGCAAAACCTTACAGCTAGTTCCCTTTCCCTGTTTCACCCAGAAACTTGAATCTGGTTCCTTGTTTCCCTGTTTCCAACAGTAGCCAGAACCTCTGTTTTCTCTTTTCTTAACCTAATCTAACCTTAATCTAGTGCAGCCAACATGCAAAATAGAAATGCAGAATCGTAGTCCTAATCTAATGCTTCCAACAAATCCAAATACTTACTTTTTCACGGATTAAACCCTCCTAAATCTCCTAGTTATCTCGAGCACCGGTTCAAGCTGCAAACCCTACTTCTATGCTCGATTTGATGTGCGTGGTGCTCAAGGCTCAATTCCGTCTGTCCCAACAACGGAACCAAAATGGAGGGGAACTTCAAGCTCTACCCCGAGACCTACGGACCACTTATTGCTCAAGTGTTTCGAACCGAGCGGCCATGGCTACCTCTCACATAGCCGACGCGCAATGCCTACCTTACGGGTGTAGTGAGCTTACCTTGTTGCTTGATCGAGTACCATCCTCTTTCTTGCACACTGGTAGCTCCACGATCCTTGAGGCAAGCTCAAGCAACCTCAATCCCTCTCCCAAGAGCTCCATCCTCCATAGCCACGTGCGAGACAAGAGAAGAGAAGAAAGGAAGGGAAGATGAAGAGAGAAAATGAAGAGCTTCCTCTCCAAGATCCCTCACTCTCACACAATCTCTCCCTCACTCTCTCACACTCTCTCAATCCCTCTCTCAAGCACAAGCAAGGAGGTAAGAAACAAGAGCAGAAGAAGAAGAAGAAAGAAGCTTTGGCCACACACAAGAATGAGCTTCTCATTACTTTTCAACTTTATATACATGCCCTACTTTTCATGGGCGGTCATCCCCTCTTTTACATGGCCGGCCATTAGCCTCCCATTTCTCATTTCCCACCGTTCTAGTCTATCCTACCTCCAACTAATGCATACAATTTGCACACGAGTGAGCTGGAGCTCTCTTACAAGGATTTGGGAGCGTTTCCGCACTTAATGGTGCGTTTTTACTCTTTTACTCTCCTTGGGCGACTCTAAGACTTCTTGAGGGTCGTGCCCATGCTTTTAATTTTTTCCACGGTTTGGTTACTAGTTAAGACACCTTTTTCTTCTTTTTGTCCTGCGCCTTTTTCCATTTCCATTTTTTCCCATTTTCTGCTCCTTTGTGCTGCGGTAAACATATACTCACTGATAACAGAAAAACTCACCACTGAGTATGCGCATTTTTATATTAAATGTATTGTCAACCAAACTACGTGAAATATTGGAAACTTGAAAATTCACAAAAAATAAGTCATGGGTCAAATGGAATATCGCATATTGGATATAGTGTTGCCAAACCACTAAATATAGTAAAGATATAGTACATCGGCCCATGTACAACTAATCACTGATGTGTGTGTGATTGCGCATTGAATTTATCCTCAACAAAACTACTTTGAAAATTAAAAACTTGGAAATACGCACAATGCAAATCATGGCAAAATAGGAGATCAAATATCATATTTGGCATTACGAAACCATGAAATACACAGTAGATAGTGATTTGCACCAAGTACAACTAGAGCTAGGCAAAATTTAGCTCCATTTTCCAAATACTTGAAGGTCTACTAGAAAGATAACCCAAAACTAAGCTCCTTACAATCTACAACTAAACCTAAGCTAAAAACATAGATCCAAACAAGGTAGCTTCTCAAAGCATATTGTTGACATTAAGATTAAATGCATCCTTGTTATTGCGGATCCTACGAACAAGAACCATATCTATGGGCTTAATAGTGATATGTCGGGCATGAATGGCTAAAAGTTGACAATCACTCATTAAATCAATCAAGTAACTTTTAGCTGCTTCTTGGAGAGCAAGCAAGGCTTGGCTTTGATCATCGCCCCACATTCCTTTCCTGGTTCCTTGAAAAGCACTTATGATGATGCCCTAACTGCATATCTTGTAGTATTTCTCACACCAACCTAGAGAATGGTGCCTTAGGAATAATCAAGTTGGTCCTCTTCTGGAATTTTCTTATCTCATGTAGCGCAGTTGTGCCTGATCTCCATCTTCACTTCTTATGTGTTGGAGAACGTGTATTAGTAGTTGAAGTAGTGGTGGGAGGTGGAGCAATTGGAGCATGTGGACCACCATTTCTGGACAATGGCAAACCATCATTATTGACCACACTAGGGCCACCATTTTTGGACATAATAGTGCCACCATTATTAGTTGCAATAGGGCCACCATTGTCGGCCACCAGCAAGGGACCTTTGTCACTCACAATACGCTCACTAGATTTGGAAGACTGTTGAGCTCTTGCTTTTGCAGGTGCCTTCTTGATAGGAAGCTTGGAACATGCCATGGTTGTGATGATGAAGGATAGAGGGTAGAGTGAATAGTAATGGGAAAAAATGAAAGGAGAGACTTAATTTAAGTACGAAACTTTTAAACTTACCGTGGTGTAAATTAAATTTAAAATTATAATTTCATTTAATTTCTCCACCCCATCCCTTCCTCTCTCTCTCTCTCTCTCTCTCTCTCTCTCTCTCTCTCCTACCACCTAGCCCAGTGAATGTTCTAAGGTTTAAAATTTTTATATCTTTGTCTTGGGATTTTGAAATCAACTTTTCATAATTAAAAAGCATAGTTCGAAATTGACTTTGAAAAACATAATGACAAACCTTCAAATTTTTTTGAAAAAAATGTAAGACATCTCATGTTAAAGGTAGGAGCATTGATGTGTCATATCCTTAGAACCTGTGCTCTCTTGTGAACTCTATATGCATTACAAGTATTATCTTTATCTAGGTCTCCATTTCTTGCCATCTCTCTCTTGGGTTGCTAACCATTCTGCATGGCATTGTCTAGCTGTGTTGTTTTCATATCTTGCTTTTCTCACTTCATATATTGCCCTACTTATAAATTCTGCTTGAGAGGTTTTGAACTTCTTTTCTTTATCCTCGTATCGTATCTCTAATCTCCTATACCACCATTGTAATAATTGCCTCATTGAATTGGAATCACTGATGCTACCTCCATGATTGGTTGCCTTTTGAAAAGCACAATGAGCTTGCCAATGAGATCATTCCATGCCTTGAGTTGGCCATACTGCCAAACTTCCTTGATCTGCAAAGTATGGACTATGTGCTTCAAGTATATGCTGCATAAAAAGAGAGATTAGAAACACAAACTAATTCTATATGATGAATTTTTTTTTGTAATGGTGACAATACTGACCATGTAGTGTGTTATGTTGTTTGTAGTCCATGCCTCCACCATGGACTTATGAAATTTAGCAACTTTCTCTTTAAATATATTGGCATCACCATCCCTAAACCTCAACTTTTGTAAGAGAGCTACTAATCTCTCTAGGTGTATCCACACTTCTGCCTTTGCAATCCTCGTTCATCCCCTCATTGCTCCAATCCGGAATAGCAAGGTGCAACTTTTTTCATGTTTCATACATTTTTGGTTCTTTTACAAGTATATTGCCTTCCTCATCTCGAGGTGGAGATATAAACTTCCTAGCCTTAGGTCCGCCAAAGCATAGTTTACAAGGGATATTTCCACTCTTTCCTGATTTTTTCTCATCCTTTTTTATTTCTACTTGGGCCTCGTGCAATCCAACTTCAAAGAGGGCTTATTCTACCTTCTTGCATGTAGTATCAGCTTCTGACACAGATTGCATCTTGTATGCAAAGCATATATATTCATATACTAGCTTCTCAATTATTCTAACCAAACAATGCAATGTGCAAAAGTGAACCCGAACACATGTATACCTACTTGTTATACAAAAGTAGATTTTCTCCATGGAAACTTATCCTTAGGCACATATGGATAGTGGTACTTCCAAAAGAGGGCGCCAGTTTGGATCCACTGGAACCAGCATTCCATTTCTCATGAATTTTTGATCATATGTTAGAGCACCTTGTTGTCATGTCTTGGCAAGTCATTCCTTCTTTCCATCTTTCCATGTCTTCCTTGTTTGCATGCAGTATATGCACGAAAATTTTGCATTCACTGCATTTGATAAACCAAATATACACTTCAATGTTTTTAAATCACTTGCAAGATGTCATTCAACATGATAGTCCCCAAACCCCTCGATGTGTAAAATTGCTCCATTATTTTGCTATTGAATAATACTAGGTATATTAGTGAGGTTAAAAAAACCTTTATGTACTTCATGGTCCTCCTTTAGTACTTCAAATGCTGCAAGCCACCATATTTCATTCTCTGATTGTACAAACTGAAGTATAAAGGATGGTTTTCATCAATGCTGGGATCCAATGCTCCATTCATAAGTGTTATACTCACACGTTCAAGTTTTTTTCCCTTAATAATCTCACTCTCATCAAGTTTGAGGACAAACTAAAGCTTGCCTCTACATTCTTCCATAGACATATTGTAGAACTTGACCATAGCAATCTGTACCCTATATATATCCAATACAAAGTTGTTGGATGTATTCAATACAAATACAACTTCTTTAGAACCATACTTCAATATGTCTGTATTTTCCAAATGTGTTGGCTCACCAATTAGTTCTAAAACTTTCTCATTTAGTTGTTTTCGAGCCTTCTTCACGTGAAATGGTTTGGTAGAGGCATTACTCGCTAGTTTTGAAAAACTTGCTTAAAACTTGTATCCAATTGTTGACAGAGCATACTATATGACTCAGAACTCATTCTCACCTTGTCACATAATCCCTGAGCATCTGTAGTAGTAAACAAGTTGCTCACATACCTAAGATATTCACTTGCAACACCATCTACAATGTCCCTGAATTTACAATTTTCCAATGCATTTCTGACCATATCCTTGCTTAGGACTTTGGCAATAGTATCATTCTCTACATGAGGGAATACATTTCTCATTGTAGCAGATTGAGAATATATTCGTCTATGATATTGTCCACTTTGGTTAATTGTTGAATTGGTTTAACTAATCAGATGTGCCAACGTGCTTCTTTGGTTTTTAAAGTGGGCCCAATCTCCAAAGTTTTTGTAAGCTTCCTCTTTATGTTTCGATTCTCCTTCTCCAAGTCCATAACTTTAGACTGTAACTCCATATTTTGCATGTGTGTAGCATGTATAGCATCTTCAATGGACAGACATTGCTTGTTGTAGGCTCTGGTTCTCCCTATCCTTCTTAGCCAATAATCTATCATTTTCCATCAAAGACTGCATATTCCCTTGTAATCTTGTCTACATATTTATCAAGGCTTGATAAACCCCTACTAATCCTTGTGTGACAAGTCTGTATGTGTATCCATACAATCCTTCATTGCCTTCATAAAAAAACTTTACAAATGATGTAAGCCCTTCAAATTGTGGTGGTCTTTGAGTGACTGGATCGGGTGGATAAATGCTCCCATCAACCCAAAGGTCCACATTTTTTTTCATTGGATTTCTTTCTTGTTATATCCTGTATCTTATTGCATCATCCCTTTCCACATTTCTTTTGAACATTGGTGTATATTCATCCTCCAATTGAAAGTGAATATCTCTCTTTTTGTTGGCATGTCCTACACCTGCATCCTGTAAAGAAAAATATTTGCCAATTTTAACTTGGATTAGCATTCAAATCACACAATTACACCCCTTTGATTCACTATATGTGTGTTCCTTTTTACCCAGTTTGATCTTGTCTCTTTCTCTTGATTTCAGTCATGATAGACCCTAATTAATCCCTAATCTACCTGTAATCTTAGCTTTTACTCTACCTCTAGTTAGCATCCAATCTTATCTTTTGTTCTATCCAAAATATTCTCTCTCTCTCTCTCTCTCTCTCTCTCTCTCTCTCTCTCTCTCTCTCTCTCTATCTCTCTCTCTCTCTCTCTCTCTCTCAATAAGAATTGATCAAACATATTTAAACACATTTATACAGAAGCTTGGCTACTGGAGAACAATAATATCATCTTATCTTCTACCCTAATTTACTCTCTGTCACTCTATCACTTATTTTCTTAGTTTATCTTACACAGTCCTCTCTCTTTTCCCCCTTCTCCCTTTGTTCCTCTCTCTCTCTCTCTCTCTCTCTCTCTCTCTCTCTCTCTCTCTCTCTCTCTCTCTCTCTCTCTCTCTCTCTCTCTCTCTCTCTCTCTCTCTCTCTCTCTCTCTCTCTCTCTCTCTCTTTGTGCCTCTATCTCTCCATGAATTGATACTTACGGATTAAACAACAACTATGAAGAATAGTACACAAAATTTTGAACAAAACTAGAGCTTTGAGAGGGAATGAAAAAATGCCTAGAAATAGACATATACTTGTTCAAAAAAGATAAAATAGAAGGAAACTCTCGAGTCAAAAAGGTGTCTCTGGGTAAAAATAATCTTAAAATATGATATGCATATCATTTTATATCATTTTTTAACTTCCACCCTTTTAAGAAGTGAGAATGAGAATGATTCTAATATATTTTCATGTTGAAAAGTCATGTGTGCATTAAAGAGTTGTATATTAATGATTGGCTCCATTTTTAGAGAAAATAGAATTTTATTTTTTTAGTTATGAGGATTTTGAGAAAATGTGATCTTATTCTACATTTTGGGAATAAAATAATAGGTGAAATCTATTGAAAATACAAATACGAGATTTGCTTGATTGTAGAATATCTATTATTATAATATTATTTTGGAATCTCTTTTTAGAGAGAGAGAGGTGAGAGAAACCCCTTAAGGGGCAAAAAAGAGAGTCCATATTTCTCCCAATGGATGTTTCACTAGTAGATCCCTATTGTTGCTGCTCTCCAACTAGGATTGTCCCTCATCGCTAAAAGAATGTCACTATCCATAGATCCTTGTCAGTGCGGTGACCCTCCTTGCATGCATTGCTGCATAGACCGAGTCTCCAAATAAGTCAATGAGAAAGGATTTAACAACTTCTTGTAGTGCATGGAGAGCTTGGATAGTCTACCAATTAGATTTATGCACACTTGAACTATCGAGGAAGTGTCTCCTGCTATTTTTGATCAGTATATATGTTGCATTGTCTCCCGCACTACATTCTAGAATGCAACATTTGGTATCAAGAGGTGAGTGGTCTTTTGATGATGGTGAATCTCTCAGAGGGCCATTGTGCATGGCTTCCATCAGCACTTCTAGGACATATCAACCACCCAAAAAAAGGCCCCATCAGAAGCCTTTGGGACACCTGGCTGGAGGCTCACATATGGGTTGTGAATCAGAAGCCTCCGGCTTGGTGTCCCAAAGGCTTTTGATAGGGCCAATTTTTTAGTTTTCATAAGTTCTTATGATACTCGGTATATGGGTAAAGTTTCACTAGATTTCGATTAACCACATATTCAAGAATTCTGAGATTTTCATAAAGCTTGGAAATTTGTAATGTGATTAATATTTGGACACATGGTCAAATCTTATCCCCTTACTTGAAGGTGAAATTTTTTCTAGATACTATACAAGCAATCCCCCCAAGTTCCACTCTTAAATATGGGGTTAAGATTTAGCCATATAGCCAAATCTTTACTCCTCATTTGAAAGTGGAACTTGGGAGATTTCCAAATTCTCTAATATGGTATTGATTTATAAAATTGACGGTTGAATCTTTTTTGGAAAATGCATTAACTAGATTACACTTCACTGAGAACATAAAAAATTCATCGAGTGTGCATAATTGCGTATTAAATGTATTTTGACCAAACTACATGTCCTTTCTTCTTGCAGTAGAAGCACTCTCCTTGAAACTTCTTCTTACCACCCTTCTTCTTTTTATCACCATCATTTTTGTTGGGGGAACCACCTTTGCCTTTTGCATTGGCAAAGAATGCAGCATCTCCATTGTTGCTTCCTTCTCAGGCTTTCAACCTCAACTCCTCCTCCAGCAATAATGCACAATACTCCTCAAAACTCAAAGCTTGAGGTCTCACTTGAGTATTAAGAGCAGTTACTAGTCCATCAAACTTTTGTGGACAAATTCGAAGACACCTCCTCGCTAGCTCCTCGCTAGTCTTTTGTATCCTAGCACCAGTCATCTAGTCATGCAAATTCTTAATCCGAGTGATGAATGCTTCAGCTGCCTCTCCTTCAGCAAACTTCTCTGCTGCTAGTTGATTCTCTAAGTTTTGAATCCTTGTTTGGTTTCGTGTTTCATATTGAATCCTCAATACTTGTGTGAGTTGTCCGTTTAAAAATATCTCTCGAGTACACATACCAAAGACATCTTAAATACCTATCAATGGTCTAGCTCACCTGCTCTTTTGAGATCACCATTTTGGTATTAATGATATTTATAAAGGATTTTACAGATTTTCTTAGATAACTTATATGAGAATAATTATTTTAATATTGAAAACTCCACTTTCATTTTCAAGAAGATGACCCAGCCTCCCACCAAACCAAATAAAATGTGTACATCACCTCTTCTCTCATTTGACCACATCAAATCCTATGTGTTTAGGTCAAGGGCCCTTTTAGTCTGTATTTCTCCTAATGTCGATGAGGATGGTCTCAAGGAATGCCATGGAGAATATTCTATAACTTCATGATTAATCATGATCAAGTTGGAAACCTCCATATGGATCTCAAGAGAATTTGTTGGATAGAAGAACCAAAGCTAGTCTATAGTTTCCTATTTAAAGAACAAAGGACAAACAATATTGTGACTATTAATGTGGGGATAACGATCTTGCATCATTGGGTTTACGATCAAATCACTCGAGTCTTACAAGATTGTGGTACATGAGAGATATTCCCACAATGGATTTACCATTACGAGTTATCCTCCTTGGAGCCCCAAGAGGAACGCCAAGGAAAAGGGAATTCTCTTGCAAGAAAATCTATCTTGTAACATCAACAAGCTTTTATTTCATTCTTTTGATCACCAAAACAAAGAAAACAATAATTCTTCACGCAGCATCATAGTAGATATCTCCCACGGATTTGATAGAATCAACCATAATCTTCAAAATCTTCACAGAATCCATCAATATAACAAAGAACACAAAGGAATACACTATCTTTGAATGGAAATCAATTACATAGTTACATAGTATTCATCTTCAATGTCTTCATAGTTTTCTCTCTCAATCTCTCATATATAGTTACACTGTTTTGATATAATTGACTATCTCTGGCTCTCTCTCTCTCTCTCTCTCTCTCTCTCTCTCTCTCAATAGTACATCATATCCTCACTACAATACTCTCATAATAACTCTCAATAATCCTTCTTAGGTCGTGGATGCACCTCCCAAGAGGTATGTCTGATATGAAGAGTCACCACAGCCCCACTACAGTGTCTTTTCATAGCTCACTACTGTCACAGTCACTCAGTCTTCTCTTCAGTCTTCAGCAGATGCTTCTTCCATTTGTTTTAGCTCTTTTGAACTTAGATTCATCCTTTCCAAAAGTTAGAAAACTTTCTTCATATCTCCATTGAGAATCATCATGAACTTCCAAAACATAATCAGTATCATCCAAAACACTCTCAAACACTTCCATTAACAACCATACATCACTCTAAATCCATCAAAAATCAATCATTCAGACCTCAAAATCAACAAAAATCAGTCAAAATTTTAGTCTTTTTCCACTCTCAACACTCCTTTACCACTAGCTCATAAAGCCTTAGAAATAATGAAAAGACCTCTTAGTTTTGTATGTGTCATTGTGTGAAGTTTATGATTAGAACTCTATTGCACTTTGATACTAATCCTCTTTTTTAGTAATGAAAAACTTGTTACTTTTTAGCTCTTACACATGCATAAGCGAGGATAGTTTAATTCTTCAGTGGCAAAATTTTGTAATGAATAGAATTAGAGAGGGAGAAGAGAGGAGAGAGAAGATTACATAAAGGAGAGAGAAAGAGAGAGAAAGACTAGAGAAAGAGAGAGAAACTCAAGAAGAGAGAGAAAGGAGAGGAAGCCATGAAAGCCAAAAAGGAAGAAAAAGAAACTTGATAATTCATAAACAGATGCCCTAACCGATTCTCTCAACACCTTTTATAGCCTGTAAATGTATACCCTATCAGTATGACCAAGTACTTTTCCTATCCTAACCCTAGGTCTATCTTGACTATCCCACTCTTTACATTCCATCCCAACCCCTAAGGTTTTTACCCTAAAAAGAAAATAGAGGACTTATCGGTGTGGCTCAATAGTGGGGCTATAGAATACCACTTTCTTCCGCATTAGAAAGGGTAATATATATGTGGGGAAGCTTAAATCCATGTGGAGTTGGGGCACATATATGTGTACATGATATATATGTCATGTAAGAGTTGGTAGTACATGATTTTGGCCACCAATTCTTGACAGTTAGGGTCTTACAAATAGTAGACAACTTGTTGTTTAGAAAAGGTCTCTTGTAGAAAATCAGTCATACCATTCTATACATGACTTCGAATGAGACATGTGACATGTCTAAATGAAGCTCTTGAAATGTATTCTCAACCCATTAAAGTTACACTTGGTTGTTAGTAATGTAGGATTAAAACTGCTCAAAATATATGTTGTTGGGAAACTGTCTAGAGTCTAAAAATTAGCCAGTCCTTAGCTGACAAAACCACATCTTTGAGGTAGGAAAACTTCTCCAAAATGGTTGTTGGTCTATAGGAAGTTTCTTCTAAGGGTAAATCCTACCATTTAATCAAATATTCTTAGATTGTTTCTAAGCTTTGTCTAATGATTGTGCCTTAGGAGTGTATTGAATGATGCCTTGTTCATCTATGTGTATAACTCCTCCATAGAGTCCTTGCGAGACCCAACAAAAGGTTTTAGCTGACTCAGGTAAAAAACATCATGCAATAGTGTGGAGGGAGGGAGTTGGAGTTGATAAGCCAAGTCACCTACTCTTTTGACTATCTTGTACGGTCCATAATAATGGTGTGCCAACTTGTTGCTAGAGCTATCCTTGAGTATGGAGTATCAGGACTTTGGTACTCTTAGGAGGACCAACTCATCTTCTTGAAACTCAAGGAAGCACCTTTTCTCATCAGGATAAAGCTTCATGTGTTTTTGGGGCTTCTTGAAATTCATCTTACATTGGTGAAGTAGGGTTTGCATGTAGTCTAATTCTTCTCTTTCATGAGGGTTTAACTTCTCATTGAATATGAACATAGGAAGGGTAGCTTGGTAACCATATGTGGCCTCAAAGGGGGGCACTTCAATGCTAGCATGAGTGGAGTTATTGTAGGCAAACTTAACCAAATGGAGCCATGAATCCCACACATGTTGTACGTCATGATAAAAATGTCTCAAGTAGTTCTCAAGCCACTTGTTGACCCTTTTCGTTTGGCCATCAATCTAGGGGTAATATATTGTAGATGGAGCTAAAAACTATCTGCCAAAAGTGGCTTATAAACTTAGTATCCCAGTCATGCACAATGACATGTGAAAACCCATGCAACTTAAAGGCATGCTCCATAAACTGATTGGATACTTGAGATGATGTATATTACGTCTTAGTAGGGATAAAGTAGGATGCTTTGGTGAGTTGATCCACTATCAAATAAATGCTATTCCATACAATGTTGGTCGTGGGCAAGCTAATGATGAAATGCATCATAATGTGTGTCCTTTTTTCCTCAAGGAAAGGAAATGGCTGCAACAAACCCCCTAGCTTAAGAGAGGTACCCTTGTTTTGTTGGCAAGGCACACATCTAGATACAAATTCCTTGACATCCTTTCGTAGGCCCTTCTAGTGGAAACTCTTTGAGATTCTATCATAGGTCAAGACACCTAGGTGGTCAGTAATAGGCAAAGAATGCATCCCATTCATTATCTCTTGTGTAAAAGGAGATGTATGAGGGATTACAATCTTTCCATGTGACCATACGAGGCCATTTTTAAGTTGATATTGGAAGTCATCTTCCATAACACCTTGTTGTAATTGTTGAAAGGTATGGCTGAACTCATCATTAAGAAAATAAGCCTCTTGCAGCTCTTCTATCCAATCACTATGAAGCTCAGTAGTAGATGATACCTTACTTGCCCACATATATGAGAGAGTGAATTAGCCGAATTAGCCACAACATTATCCTTTTCCCTAGTACGAGTGATCTCAAAATTATAATTCTGTAAGGTTTCCATCTATCTTCGTTGCTTAGGAGTCAAATTCGACTACCTTAGAAAGTGCTTGAGCACTAAATGGTCAATTTTCACTCTAAACTAGTTATAGAGACATTGGTGCCACTTCTTGATAGCATGAAGGATGGCCAATATTTCTTGGTCATAAATGTGCATTTATCTCTTTTTTTAATTAAGCTTACAACTTTCAAATGCACTGATACCAAATTATCAATCAAGGGTAGTGCAATTCTTGTATAATGGCAAACAAAACTACGATAGAATGAGGAGAGACCAAAATTCCCATATAAAGAAGTGGTATTAGATGGTGTTGGCCAATCCTTGATATATTGCATCTTGTTGTTGGGATTAGCTTGTATCCCATTGTCACTCACAATGTGACCCAAGTACTCTACCTAAATTCGCATGAATATGCATTTTCTCTCCTCTGCAAAAATTCTATGCTCTTGTATTATGTTAAGCACCCTCTTACTATGTAGCAAGTGTTCTTTCAATGATCTTATTGTAAATGAAAACATATTCCAAGAATACAAGCACAAACGAAAAAAAAAGGGGCATAAAATCTTGCTCATGAGGCTCTAAAAACTGGTAAGGCATTCGTCATTCCAAATGGTATTACAACGAAATGATAAAGCCCTTGATTAGTCCAAAATATTGTTTTTATTTCATCACCCTCTCTCATGCATATTTGATAGGGCAGCCAGATCATAGATCTATCTTGGTAAAGTACTTTGTCCCTTTTGGCTTATCCAGCAAGTCATCAATTCTAGGGATGGGGTACCGATTCTTAACCATAATTTTGTTCAAGACTCTACAATCGATGCACATCTTGAAATATCCATCTTCCTTCTTGATTTACAGGATTGAGGCACAAGGAGGAGAACTCGGCTCAATAAACCCCATCCTCAACCAACTCCTTGACTTGCTTTGTGTTGAGAGTGGAAAAAGACTGAATTTTTGATTGATTTTTGTTATTTTTGAGGATTGAATGATTGATTTTT
Organism: Lygodium microphyllum; assembly: GCF_053477565.2. Classification (NCBI taxonomy): domain Eukaryota; kingdom Viridiplantae; phylum Streptophyta; class Polypodiopsida; order Schizaeales; family Lygodiaceae; genus Lygodium; species Lygodium microphyllum. Next base: position 132,345,451 of record NC_141150.1, on the reverse strand, counting down.
GATGGATTTAGAGTGATGTATGGTTGATAAAGGAAGTATTTGAGAGTTTTTTGGATAATATTGATTATGTTTTGGAGATTCATGATGATTTTTAGTGAAGATATGAGGTTCTGTGATGTTCTGTTGAGGTTCTGATTGGTTATGTATACCTTCTATATAGCTTCTGTTTTGTTCTGATTGTCTTCTGTATGAAGCATGGATTGATGAAGATTGTTATGATTGTCTTCTGTATGAAGCATGGATTGATGAAGATTGTTATGATTGTCTTCTGTATGAAGCATGGATTGATGAAGATTGAGATCTTTTGAAAGTTTATTGAATAGTTTTTGATAGTTTGGAATGGTTTGAGTATGAGTTATGAGGTTTTGATGACCTTCTGTAACCTTCTGTAGAGCCTCTGTCTCTGCTCTGTCTTTGTACTGTAACTGTACTGCAATTGTACTGTAGCTGTTCTGGTGCTGTACTGTAACTGTTCTGTAGACCTTCTGTAAGTGTTCTTTAGAATGTATGTGTGACTTTGGGAAAGTTTTCTAACCTTTGGAAAGGATGAATCTAAGTTCAAAAGAGCTAAAACAAGTGGAAGAGGTAGCTGCTAAAGACTAAGTGACAGTGACAGTAGTGAGCTAAGAAAAGACACTGTAGTGGCTCTGGTGACTCTTCATATTAGACATACCTCTTGGGAGGTGCATCCACGACCTAAGAATGATTATTGAGAGTTATTATGAGAGTATTGTAGTGAGGATATAATATACTATTGATAGAGAGAGAGAGAGAGCCAGAGATAGTCAATTCTATCAAAATAGTGTAACTGTATATGAGAGATTGAGAGAGAGAACTATGAAGACATTGAAGATGAATAATATGTGATTGATTTCCATTCAAAGATGGTGTATTCCTTTGTGTTCTTTGTTATATTGATGGATTATATGAAGATGTTGAAGATTATGGTTGATTCTATCAAATCCGTGGGAGAAATCTACTATGATGCTGCGTGAAGAATTGTTGTTTTCTTTGTTTTGATGATCAAAAGAATGAAATAAAAGCTTATTGATGTTACAAGATAGATTTTATTGCAAGAGAATTCCATTTTCCTTGGTGCTCCTCTTGGGGATCCATGTTTTTGGTGCGTAGCCAGGGAAACTTGCCATCAACAAGCACCAGAAGAGGTTGAAAATGAAGGAAATGGCATTGCCAAGAAGAGGAGAATTCAATGGATGTTTGTAAAGTTCCTTCTTCCACTGAAGCGTTGGAATTTCTCATTATCAAATCCACTTTCCACAAGAAGTTCATCCCACAATAGCAGAAACACATCACCATCATGATGCATGCTCTATGTGGTGGACTGTTTCCTCTTCCTGTTGAAGCAGCAGAAACTTGCATCTTGGTGGCAAACTGCTTGGGAACAAACTGAAAAGAAGAAACAGAGAGAATGACCATTTATGGAAGATTTGGCATTCATTGAGAAGTTTCTAGACATCATCAAGTGGGAGATTGTGAAGAAGCTTCAGGAGTCTTGGTCTGTGGATATTCACGAAGACAAGAAGGAAAAAAGTTGGAATCTATTCGTGGATGCTCAACAGCAAGATACATGGGATGCTTGGTGTACTGATAATCTTCTGTTTGTTCAATTAGCAACCCACTGGAAGTTGGTAGACAGAGTGTTTTTCACAACATACACTGTTGAAACCCTCAGAAGCTGGCATTATTATAACGACGCAACAATAATCCTAAGAAGAATGAGTTTTGATACTTTCAGAACAGAATATCTTCCCCTTTGTAGTGGTTTGAAAACCGAATTCAGAGATGTTGAAAAGCAGGAAGTAGAAGAGATGTTGGCTAGAGAATCCATCAGAGACTGAAGCCCTCTCTGATACTATCCTCTTGAGTCCAGACCAAGTGGTTGGAGCCAACCCCTTGATGAATGACGCAATAAAGAGGCAAGCGTTGGAAGTCCAGATGTATGTGAGAAGAGAGAAGTACTCTAGTGAAGGCCGAATTATTGAAATTTCTTGAAGCAAAGTTCATCTATCCCATGGCTAACAGTGAATGGGTTTCGCCCATTGTGGTAGTACCCAAGAAGAACATGAAACTTCAAACATGTGTCGACTTTCAAAAGCTCAATTCGAAGACGAAGAAGGATCATTTCCCTATCCCTTTTACAGACCAACTATTGGACACAGTGGCATGCCATGAGCTTTATTCCCTCTTGGATGGATTCAGCGGATATAACCAAGTCCAAATTGCAGAAGAGGACCAATCTAAAACAACCTTCACCGTAGAATGGGGAACCTATGCCTACAGAGTGATGCCATTTGGGCTCTGTAACGCTCCTGCCACCTTCCAACGAGTAATGATGGCTGCCTTCCAGAATCATTTGCATGATTTCATTGAGGTGTATCTTGATGACTTTTGTGTCTATAGCTTGATCCGTGAGCACTGGGGACACCTAGAGAAATGTTTTGACAGATGCCGAGAGTATGGGATTTCTCTCAACCCTGACAAATGTGTCTTTGGCGTCTCCTCAGGAGTTTTGTTAGGCCATATTGTCTCTGCACAAGGGATTGCAACAGACCCGGCAAAGATTGAGAAGATTGCCGCCTTAACAACACCAACAAACCTCAAGCAATTAAGAGGATTTCTTGGCCATATGGGCTACTACAGAAGATTTATTGCACATTTTGCAACCAAGGCAGCCCCTTTGCACAAGCTTCTAAGGAAAGAAGCGGATTTCCTTTGGACTGAGGACTGTGAAGAGGCCTTTAATACCCTAAAACAGTGCCTGATCCAAGCACCTATTTTGCAGCCTCCTAATTGGACGAAGGAGTTTCATGTGCACACCGATGCATCAGTTGAAGGGCTAGGTACTGTCCTATGTCAAAAGGGCCCCTCTAAATTAGATCAACCGATATATTATGCAAGTTGAAAGGTCACAGATAGAACGGAACTACACAGTGACAGAGCTTGAGTGCTTGGCAATGGTGTTTGCACTGGAGAAGTTTCGACACTATCTATTGTCAACGCATTTCAAGTTCTATGTGGATCATGAAGCCTTGTCCTTCTTGATGAACAAAGCAAATGTTAAAGGATGACATATGAGATGGTTGCTCCTATTCCAAGAGTTCGACTTTGAAGTGGTCACTAAGCCTGGAGGTTCCCATGTCTTAGCCGATCATCTGTCACGAATCCCTCAAACAGAAGAAGAGGAACATGATGATCCAGACCTTCCTGATGCTTCTTTGTTTCTAGTTGAAATAGTTGCTCCCTGGTATGCATACATAGCCAATCTCCTAGCAACTCAATAGTATCCTCCTGGCATCTCAAGCCGTGAGAAGAAGAAGCTTCTGTTAGAATCAGCCCCCTACACTTTGCTAGGTGGTACACTGTATAAGAGAGGCAAAGATGAAGTTCTACGAAGATGTGTTGCAGGAGATGAAATCAGCATAGTATTGAAAGCATGCCATGAAGAACCATGTGGTGGACACTTTGCAGGAGAAGCGACAGCCAGGAAGGCTCTATTAGCAAGATACTGGTGGCTGACCCTCCTCCATAAGGACGCATATGACTACTGCAAGAGATGTGATGCTTGTCAGCGAATGGGGAAACCCACCAAAACAAGTGCCATGCCACTGCAACCCATTCTTCCCCTAAAGCCGTTCGAAAAGTGGGGGATTGATTTTGTGGGTCCCATTGATCCACCTACCAGACGAAAGCAGAACAGATACATCCTAGTATGTACGGATTATGTCACAAAGTGGTGTGAAACTAAAGCCTTGAAGCGGGACGATGGTAATAGTGTCGCCCTGTTCATGTACGAGAATATTATCACCCGTTTTGGCAGTCCCCTCGAGCTGGTAAGTGACAGAGGTACTCATTTCCTTAACAAAATCATGGAGAAGCTAACGGAACTGTATAAGATCCGCCATCGTAAGTCCACTCCCTATTACCCCAGAGCCAATGGCTAAGTTAAAGTTACCAATCGCATCCTTTGCTCAATTCTGACAAGAATGATTGCCGCACATCGTCTCGACTGGGATGATCAACTTACAAAGGCTCTCTGGGGGTACAAAACCTCTCATAAGGCAGCTACAAGACAGACCCCTTTCCAGCTAGTGTATGGTACAGAAGCTGTCTTTCATGTTGAGCTGGAATTGTCCTCTTTGCGGGTGGCAGTTAAAGAACGCTTGGGAGATAGTGAGTCACTACAACACCGTCTCCTGCACTTGGAGTGCTTGGATGAGATACGGCGGATGGCCTTACAGTGTATGGAAACCACTCAAGCGCGACGTAAGGCCTATCATGACAGTTTCATCAAGCACAAGGAGTTCAAAGAAGGTGGTCTTGTTCTAGCTTATGATTCGAGATTTGGCAAGTTTCCTGGCAAGCTTCAACAATGGTGGATGAGCCCGTACAAGGTACTGGCTGTCAATCCTAATGGTTCTGTTCAGGTACAGACCGTTGATGCCTCCGATGATCCTTTCCTCATCAATGGCTATCGCCTGAAAAAGTATTCCCCTCCCTAGGGATCTTGACAATCACAGTCGACCTACCCCTTTCCTTTTGGGCGTCGCACTATCCTTCTTGTCATGCTTCTGATAGCCATTATGATTCTCCTCATGAGGCGGTTTCGTTCTACTACCCCCTCGTAGAAACATCTCAACCCGACATTGTTCTCTTCTCGTCTGATCCAACAACGGTGGCGAGGTTGGTCTTAACATATGATATTTCTACCATTCTCTTTTTCACCAAAAAAAAAACAAAAAAATAAAAATAAGAAAAAGAAAAAGAAAAAGAAAAAAACAACAAAATTGTTATGGGAGAAAAGGAAGAAATTCCCTGTCATAACAGGCCTCATTCCAAGAAAAGGTGGAAACACCCTTGGGCGAGAAACTGACTGTGGAAAAGGTGGTAACACCCTGTAGTTCAGGATGGCTGACTCACTAGCAAAACCTCTTCAGTAAGTAATTTGAAGCCACCTCCCTTGGTGAGTTGTCTCTGCAATATCAGTCCGTCTGCCCTTCTTAACTGACGACTCTTCTTACAAATCATTGAAGTATGAGATTTGTTGGCTGCCTTCCTGGGTATGCCTCGTCCTCAAGATCCTCCATAACAACAGCCGAAATGATCTTCATCACCAATCCCTTGACTGATGTGAGCTTTCATCCTAACAGGATGGGGACGTGAGTATGGGCTGCCCTCTGTATCTAACAAAGAGTGAGACAGAGGGTTGGGTGAGTGACCAGTCTTTCCCTTCAAATCAAATGAGAGGTGAGATGTGTGAATGGAGTGTTGCACGCACGGGATGGGCCTCTCAATGCACAAAGCACGATCTGTTTTTGTGCACGGCACTATAAGGCTCCCTGGCCTTCCTTCTTGCACTGTATGCCGGCATAGGGTGGGATGCACAGTTGCACCATTAAATGCGCACAAGGCATACAATCTTTGCACAAGTGACAGTGAGCATTACATCAATGGGTTTCAGGAAAGGGCTGCCCTCTGTATCTTTCAATCGAGCGTGAGACGGAGGGTGGGCTGAGTGTGACTAGTGTTTCTTTAATCAATTATCGAGAGGTGAGGATTGAGGGATGTTACGACTCTTGGATTCAAGTACGTTCCCGTTTCCCTATGCACCCACGGGCTGGGTTTCTGCCAACAGCACATGACACATCACTCTGTTCTATACACTGCACTACAAGGCTCCCTGGCCTTTCTCCTTGCACCTATGCCAGACGGATTGGACGCACTGATGCACCATCGCTTGTGCACCCTGGCATACTCTCTCTACATCATTCCCTTGTCGATTCCTAAACCGGATGTGAGCTCTGGGTTTTCATCCTTATTTCCTTGAGTGATATTAGTAATGGGGCGAGTGACTGCTCTTTCAATCCATTTGAGTGATTGTGAGTTGAGTGCAATATCCCTCGTCATCGATGAATTTCCTGTGATTCCTTCAACCGGCTACCTCCCTGGGTGCTGCCGCTTGGTCCCTGCCATGAAGAACAAAGGACGTGTGCTGTGCAGATACCTTGTTACCTCCTACAATCGACGATGCCTCGAGACGCCACCTCGATAGTCGACATTCCTTCTTGGCAATATGGGCCAAATTTTTCTAACCCTACACCTTCTGTTTCTCAGTACTGGTCATGTCTTAAGTGTGGGGATGTCGTGGTTGGTCTGATGCGAGGTACCAAGTCCGTGAAGTTTGGTTTAACCTTCCTGCTAAGGTCTTAAGTGTGGGGACATATCCCTGCGCGTCTATGTTGCATACGTCCAGGCATATACCCTGTTCTGAAAATACACGTATGCTGTGACTTCATTTTTCCCTGATGTGGTCCCTTCCCCACCCTTACGTTCTATTTCACCCTGTCCTAAGGGTTGTTCCTTGACCGTTTGCGCTTATTCTGGGTTTTGCGCTTCTTTCATACGAACCGATCTTAGGTTCACCGAAAGCTCAATCTAACCGTACAGCCTTGTTCGTCCCTTCGAATTGCCTATTTTTCATTTTCACCAACCCCTGTTCCGACAGACGATTCTCAAGTTATTAATTTTGGAAGTAATTCCCGTAAGTTGGACAGTTTTGCATGTGAACATGTCATTATTTCTTCAGAACCCTGATATAATGCATCAGGCCTATCCTACCCATTCCCCCTGGTACTTTTCCTTGTTACTCGATGTCATTTTGATGCACGGTTCATCCGTTATTAATTTTTGCGGGTTTTGGGGCCTTTTTCGTGCTTATTTTTCACATTTTTCCATGTGAACTTGCCCTATTTTCATCGGAATTCCAATTTGATTTGACAGCCGTGTCCTGCCAGCCTTTTCCCCACTTTTTCTTTTTCCCTTCCCCCTCTTCCAACTGCCGGATTTTTAGTTATTAATTTTTCCAAGCGTTTTTTAATGCATTTTTTGAGTTTTTTCCACGTGAACCCTTTCTCATTTCCCCCATACTAAGTTTTGATGCACCAGTCCTGTGAATTCCTTTTTTTTGGACATTTTTTCTTTTTATTGTCCTCTATTCCGACGCACGGTTCTTCCCATATTAATTTCTGAGTCCATTTTCGGACCTATTTTTGGGGTTTTTTCCATGTGAACACGTCCTATCTCGATCGGAACTGTGTTTTGTCATGATCGGGTTGTTGAACACATTGTTCTGTACACTTTTCCTTCTTTTCGCACTTCGTTCCGATGCGCGGATTTTCCGATATTAATGCCCGTATGTGTTTTTGGGTTTATTTTTTGTGTTTTTTCCATGTGAATACCTTGATTTTGTCCCGGAACTAGGTTGCATGTTTTCAACATTTTTCCCTCGTCTCCCGGCTCATTTTTCCTTTTTACAGATTTTTGATCCGACAAACGATTTTGATTTTTTTAAATTTTCTTCCTTTTTCTCGTTAACCACGGTTCTCGTCTCGCGCGTAAATGCGCTTGTTTTTGGTTCTACGTGCCTCGGGATGCCCCATGGCGTCCATGGCTCGCGCGTCCCCGTCCTTGCCCGTTTAACCCCGTCATTGTAAATTTTTTTAACCCCTGCCTGCGCATGCGCACGGACTTAGGATGTGTTTTTTTCTTTTATTATTTCTTTTATTTTTCTTTTTTTCATTATTTGATATAAAATTTAGAAAAACATATAAATAAACTATACACACAATTTTAAAAAAACCCAAAAAATTTTCAAAAAAACTAAGAAAAAAAGAAGGAAAAAAAAACACACACACACACTTAAATCACAAAGGAAAATCCACATTTTTACAGAAAAAGAGAGAAAAAAAAAACAAGAAAAAGGGAAAAAAAAACCCACATACCTGCCATTGCGTTTCGGTTCTCCTCCCTCCTCCTCCTCTTCCCTCCCCTTCCTCCTCCCCTTCTTCCTTCCTCTCCTGCTTGTTCTTCCCCTTCCTCTCCTTCTTCTTTATTTTTTTCCTCCTCCCACTTCTTCTTCTCCTTCCACTTCTTCTTCTCCTTCTTCTTCTCCCTCCATATCCTCTCCCCCCTCCTCTCCCTCCTCGGCGTGCCTCTACCTCCTCCACCCGTAGAGCCTATGGCAGCCTCCCTCTCCTCCACGTGCCGTCTGCGAAGCCTCCCGGCGGCCTTCTTCAGCAACGGCCTCCCTCTCCTCCACGCGCCATCCGCAGCGCCCCCGGTGGCTTCCTCCACTCGCAGCGCCGCCTGCGAAGCCTCCCGATGGCCTCCTCCAACAATTGCCCCCTCTTCCTCTCGCGGGCTTCTTCCTCCCCCGCCTGCTCCACCTCCCTCCCCCTCCTGCTACCTCTCTCCCCCGCCTGTTGAGCACCCGCCTGCGGCGCCTCCAGCCGTCCTCCACGCGCCACCACTACCTCCTCCTGGGCCTCCTCCAGCCGCCGCGGCCACCTACACCTCCTCCTCCTCTAACCACACCAAGGTACCACTAACCTAACCTTAGTCAACACTAACCTGAGTTTAGTTACCACTAACCTAGGTTAGGTTTACCACTAACCTAAATACCGTTAACCTCTGATGTAACTATAGTCAATCAACTAACCTAACTCAGGTTAGTTCCCCCACTAACTAACCCTAGGTTAGTTAGTCTCACCTAGGTTAGTTACTACTTGCCTAGACTAACTTAACTTGACCTAACTGACCCCAAACTAACCTAATTGACCTACCTAACCCTAGACTAACTAAGACTAACCTAATTAACATTGACTAACCTAACTAGCCTAGACTTGACTTACCCTGACTTACCTGACTTATCTAGACTAACCTGATTTAGTTGACTTAACTTGACCTTACTTACCTAACTAACCTGATTTACATCATTTAATTGATTTAGTTAATTTAAACAATTTATTTAAATTCAAAAAAAATTACTCCTCACAAGTGGCTACTTGCCCTGATAATTCATGGCACTCCATGATTGATTCTGTGGTCTTGAATCAACGACAGAACACAGCTTCTACCTATGTACAGAGTACTAACCAACTGAGGGTGGATCTCTTAGCTCACCTTTCCAAAAATAATCCATTTGTTTCAACCTTTTTTTATGCCTATCAGAGAATATATGTCTTAGGTCCCTCTGTTCCTAGCCTACTATACTACCAACAAATGGCTCACCGTTATGATACCTATCTTTCCCTTTATCAAACCAATTCAATAGCAATCTTACCCCTTCTTTTCCAACCTCAATCTTTTCCTCAAATTCCAATATTTACATATTGCTCTTTTATCGAAGATAGAGTATTTTCTCCTTCTCCACCATGTCCTTCTCCATCTATCCATATATCTTCTACCTTTCCTATTTATCAATTAACACCCTTCTTAACTGATTCCCTAAAATTTTCAGCCAGTCCTTCTTTAACTTATTTCTCCTTTTATGATTTTGCCTACCCATTTCTTCATCCACTTTTACTTATTCCACTTCCCTCTCCAGCCACTTCTATCTCTCAACCCTCTCAATTGGTTAATGAATATGAAGGATTTGATCAGCAAATTCCCAGAAGAAGAGGATGGAGCTCGACTGATTCTCTTACAGGACCTCAAATTAACTAGCCAATAATTCCGGGGGATTGGACAACTGCCAGTCAAGTATACCAGAACTATCTTCATTTTTCTCACCAATATTCACAATCTCTAGATTCTTCAGTGAGATTGACAACTCATTTTGCTTGGTATCTAGCATACATGCATAGGCATTCCCATAATGATCAAAAGGCCATTCCAAAACTTTGTATGAATGTCAATGTGAACATTGACTCCCACCAGTTGGATGTCCTGTATTTTCATGCTCTATGTCTCCCAGCAGATACCTTGTCTTGCTAGAAAGGATGTGCTGCTTGCAGTTCTTTCAAAATCCTCCTGAGACATTTGTAGATGAATCCTTCTCCATGGATCGCTTTCGAAACCACCAAGCCTTCAAAAGGGATCATCTTCATTGATGCCTTTGCAATGTATCTTGGATGATTCTTAATGATATATATCTCTTTTTGGAGGTGTCATTCAGATGGTTGTGTTAGTGTTTGTGTGTGTGTTGTAATAATTGTATGTGATGAGTTCGTGCTGATTGAGAATTATTTGTTCGAGAGATCTTTTCAAAAGATTGATGGTGGATGGAAAGCCTACGGTGGAAAGCTGAAGAGAACCTCTTATATCCTTTACAAATTTGTTTGGCTTTAAAATGATTAATCAGATGAGTTAATGAATGATGGAAGTTTTTCTTTAGTAGTATTTTCTATCAAATACAGGTGATAAGTTGGGGTTGTGGTTTGAAGAGATTATTGAAGATCCGATGGAAGATAAAATTGAGCTCTTTAATGAACTTATATTCTTCTTTTCCTTAGGTTGCGAGGATGCTTCATTTCTAAGTGTGGGGATATGTTGAGAGTGGAAAAAGACTGAATTTTTGACTGCTTTTTGTTGTTTTTGAGGACTGAATGATTGATTTTTTATGGATTTACAGTGATGTATGGTTGATAAAGGAAGTATTTGAGAGTGTTTTGGAAGATATTGATTATGTTTTGGAAGTTCATGATCATTTTTAGTGAAGATATGAGGTCCTGTGATGTTCTGATTGGTTCTGTATACCTTCTATATAGCTTCTGTTTTGTTCCAATTGTCTTCTGTATGAAGCATGGATTGATGATTGATGAAGATTGAGATCTTTTGAAAGTTTATTTAATAGTTTTTGATAGTTTGGAATGGTTTGAGTATGAGTTATGAGGTTTTGATGACCTTCTGTGACCTTTTGTAGAGCCTCTGTCTGTGCTCTATCTCTGTACTGTAACTGTACTGTAGCTGTTTTGGTGCTGTACTGTAACTGTTCTATAGACCTTCTGTAAGTGTTCTGTAGAATGTATGTGTGACTTTGGGAAAGTTTTCTAACCTTTGGAAAGGATGAATCTAAGTTCAAAAGAGCTAGAATAAGTGGAAGAAGCAGCTGTGTTGAAGACTGAAGAGAAGACTAAGTGACAGTGACAGTAGTGAGCTGTGAAAAGACATTGTAGTGGGTCTGGTGACTCTTCATATCAGACATACTTCTTGGGAGGTGCATCCACAACCTAAGAAGGATTATTGAGAGTTATTATGAGAGTATTGTAGTGAGGATATGATGTACTATTGATAGAGAGAGAGAGAGAGAGAGAGAGAGAGAGAGAGAGAGAGAGAGAGAGAGCCAGAGATAGTCAATTCTATCAAAACAATGTAACTGTATATGAGACATTAAGAGAGAGAACTATGAAGACATTGAAGATGAATAATATGTGATTGATTTCCTTTCAAAGATGGTGTATTCCTTTGTGTTCTTTGTTATATTGATGGTATGAAGATGTTGAAGATTATGGTTGATTCTATCAAATCCGTGGGAGAAATCTACTATGATGCTGCATGAAGAATTGCTGTTTTCTTTGTTTTGATGATCAAAAGAATGAAATAAAAGCTTGTTGATGTTACAAGATAGATTTTCTTGCAAGAGAATTCCCTTTTCCTTGGTGTTCCTCTTAGGGCTCCACTTTGCAACTTCTTCGTGTTCACACTTTGAGACTCTATTAGCTAGCTTGTTCAAGACTCTACAGTCGATGCACATCTTGAAATATCCATCTTCCTTCTTGATTTATAGGATTGAGGCACAAGTAGGAGAACTCGGCTCAATAAACCCCATCCTCAACCAACTCCTTGACTTGCTTTGCAACTTCTTCGTGTTCACACTTTGAGACTCTATAAGCTAGCTTGTCACTGGCTTTGAAAGGGGCTCTAAATCAATGGGGTGATCCACTTGTCTTTTAGGTAGGAGGACTGTAGGCATTTGGAACAACTCCTTGTACTCTTCCAAAATATATTTTAATGTTGTGTTTATTGCCAAAATTGACTAATTTGTGGCGTCTTTGTCTAAATGTAATACAAATATCTATGAACATCTCTTGAATTCTCTTTTGAGTTTCTTGGCTATAATAAACTAAAAATCTGCATTATCTTGAATCCCCTCTAAGTGTATGAGTTGTCCATGCATAACAAACTCTATATAAAGATGAGAGAAGTCCATAGCAATTTTACCTAAGTGTTTCAGCAGTCATAGCCCAAAACAACATTAATGGAGCCCATGTCAAGTGCAATCAAGTTCACCACTCACTAATGGCACAATTTTCAGCCAAGTATAGGGGTACCTTAGAGCATGTTGTGTGCTAATTTTCTCATAACCATTTACCATGTATACCTTGATGGGCTACAGTAATTTAGTGAGAAAGCATCTCAATCGAACCTTGTTTACAAAACTATGAGTACTACTAGTATCCGCTAGAATAAAAAGATATTTTTCATTTTTGCTCCCTTATATTTGCAAAATTTACTTGAACTTCTAGAGCCCGTCGATGCATCCATAGAGATAGAGCAAAGGGAGGTGGCAGCAAGTGGGGGTTATCGTAGAATTGGTCCTACTTCGATCATAAGGAAAACATCCGTGTGGGTCAAAGGGAAATCATTTAGGGGATTGTAGAATTATTATTGGCATATGTCTTCATCATAATCCTCATGACCAGCCACTATTATAGCATCGGGATCTTCATCATCTTCTTCCACAAACTCCAAGACATACATACTATTTAAATAATTCATTAAATTCTTCTCTTTCCCGAGCTACCCTTTCTACCTTTGAGCATTTGGGGCCCGAGCGGGAGCTGGGAGTGCGTACTACTAGTGCGGCCACCTGTTGTGTGTTTCGAGTCTCGACTTTCTTGACTCGAGGATTCTTCGGCCTTCGCCCTGGGCAATGTCGCTTAGGGCCTCGCTTCTTGGCATACCTCTTGATGGTGGGCACATAGCGCTCCGGTGGAGGGGTGCGTGCCACATGCTCCCGCCTTCTGCGAAGAGCGTCTTTGCATGCTAGATCTCCATGATTCTCCATGCGTTCCGCCGCAAAAGGAAACCTGCAAGACGCAATCCAAGGGTTAGACCTTGATACAAGATACAACTGTTTGCATGGAAGGGATTTTAGTGTGGTTTATGAAGCGCATATGACAAGAAGGGGAGGGGTGAGGCATGCGGTGTTTGTTGTAGAGGAATGGCCCCCATGCTAATGTTCGCGTGGCCTCCAGTCATTAGCGGATATTAGTGTATGCTAAGTCACATGGACTGGTTGTCGTGGAGTGGGACAGGGCACATCCTCGAAAGAATAGACCAAACAGGGAAGCAGGTGTATTGGAAAGGACTACACCTTGCCTACACCATCAGAGTTGTTGGTCCAAGCTTCCTATGGTGGCAATGTAGGTTGCATGCTCTCACTTGGAGGTGGGGCTGGTCACACACTTTTAAATGCGTGATGAGAGGAGGACTTGAGGAGCTTAGCCTGTCAGACCCAACTCTTCTGCCTGCGCTTGACTATCATTGCTTGTGTGTGTTAATATTGTTTATACAAGGTGACACAAGAATCAGTGTTTATTTATATACATATTTATGAATCCACGTCACTTCACGAGGATAAGAACCAAGTGTAGAACTCGGGGTTGTACCGGAGCATGGCACATGCATCCAGTATTCGCGGCAGCTTACTTAATACTGATAGATATTTTGCCACGTTGAGTAGCATGGAACCTTGACCGAGTCTACTGGCAATATGTAACTCCTCCTCAGTGAGAACCTTATCAATTAAAGGGCCCTGTAGCCTAGTCCCAGCTAAGTCCGTACCCCGAATGTCAGTGAGCACTCGAAGGGAAGTTGGTGCCACGTAGGTTGGGTCTCTTTGAGATCGCCATTTGGCCAATTGCTCTTCTGAGACCGTCATGATCTGAGCCCCTAGTTCGGCCATTACAATGCGGCTTTCGCACCAACGCTGCTCAAATTGACTCTGGCCTGCTGACAGACGCTTTAGTAGCTCTATGTCTATGAGATTCGGTCGACAGAGCACTTCATTGAACGTGACGGTTAAGCGCAGTTCGTCAGCCTCCTCATCAGGGATGAGTCGCATATGTTCATGCAAGAGCCTGTCGTAGTGCCCGTTAAGATGTTCTTGTTCTTCCCATGATAGAGGAAAGGTCAAGTAATCTCCAAGCTGCTCCTTGGGGATCGTGCCCATGTCCGCAAGGACGTAGACACGCGCGACCACTTTGAGCTTAGCCTCCAACTCAGTTAAGTATTCTGCGACACTTCTATGTTCAACGAGGGCTTGCTCGGTTGCTATCTCATGCAAAGTTCTAAGAGTTTCCTTAGGCTTTAGCATGGCTGGGGGCTCAGGCCTAGATGAGAAAGATTGGTCAACGCTAGGATTTCTTATGCTCTTGGGGTTCTCACATTTCTCCTGAGGTTTTGCTGCTATTTTGTCATGGTTCTTCTCGGATATGACTGGTATAGATTTGTCACCCTATTGTGACAGCGTTGTATCCACTCTTGATTGATCAATGTGAGTTCTATTGTCAGTGGATAGAGTGTTGCAAGCAACTGTTGATGGCAACTGTTGCTTTGGTTTGTCAGAGCACACAGATGTGTCTGAGTTTTCACTGCTATTAGGAGAAGCATCAGTGGGTTCATTGGTGGATGGACTCGATGCTTTATTCATCAGCTCTCCAGTGCCCTTCGTCTCAACGTTCTTGGGGTCCACAACCACCTGCAACTGTTGTTGTTTTCTCTGCTTTCTCCTCTTTTTCTTGGTCAATGAAGGTGCCTCTCTCAACGACTCAGGACCCTGGGCTATTTTGACCGTTGATGTGCTTGGTCGGGCCTCAGCATTTCCCTTTTCTAGTGTGTCCTTATGGGATATAGCCGCGGTTTGCTGAATAGCCTTGCCCGGTTGTGAGGGCACAACTGCCGCTCTTTTCGCAGAGTCTAGCTTTTCAACCAACTCCCTTGCGTTTAACTCCTCCAGCCTAGGCTTTAGGCCCTTTGAAAGTGCTGGAGTTTTCGAGGAAGTTGGTTGCGACACCTCTTCCATAGGCGAACTTCTACACTTTCCACATAGGGTATTGTCATGGCCAAGGGCTGCGACTACTGTGATCCCTGATTGGAAGTAGTAGCAGCTAGTTTAGTGGGCTGGCTACCTTTTGTGGATTGCGGTGTCAAGTCCCTAGGGCGATCAGAAGTGGTCATGTCTTTTGTTGGCCTTTGAGCACTCATCTGTGTAGATCGAGCATGAGTTGATTTAGTCACATTAGGTTGCTCATGCATATCCTTGAGTCGAGAGCTACAGATAGCGTCATGTCCCACCTCTTGGACATTTGGAAACTTAGATGGAAATAGAGATTGGAATTGAGCCGTTTCCCTTGACAACCGCTATTGTGCTTCCTGTGTCCTTTTGAAAAAAGAGGATGTAGGAGATCTAGGACTCTTAGGTGGACTTGGCACTGGCTGAATGATTTGCTCGAGGCTTTTAGACGATTGTGCCATTTGCTTTGTTGAGCGATCAGCCTTGCCTTGAGCAATGTTGTGCCTATGATGCTTGTTCTCCCCTTGGGAAAGCAAAGGCTGCTTGGGCACTAATGATTTTTGTGCCTGCTCAATGGCTACGTATGACATCTGTCTATTTAGCATGCTAGGCTGGGGCTCTTTCCTTCGAACAATCATGTCTGGTTCCTTGCCTTGAGACCTAGAGTTTCTCTTAGATTTCCTCCTGTGCCATGCTTTTGAGGCACTCTGGCCTTCAGCTGATGGAGGCGGTTTAGCAGGGGATTTTGGTACCCAAATCCATTGGTTACCTGCGTAGTATCCTTGAGCACGTAGCAACGCTTTGGATATCCATCGCGGCGTTGTGCTGACTCTCCATCGATGCCTTCGTCTATAAGGCTTGGGCTTCTTTTGGGGTCTTCTACGATATTTGTAAGTCCAAAGCCCGTCCTTGGCATTGTCTCTTGACCTTCTTGTTTCAGGCCTGGCCTCACTCACTGGTTCTCGTTGCTCGACCTGTGCTTGTATCAACTCTTCCAACAAATCCTTGCCCTCGTTTGTAGGCTTGACTGTTATGTCATCACCTTCCTTGCCTTTCCCTTGAGGTTCGATGAGGTCACCCTTGCTAAAGGTGGTGACTATCCTCACACCCGGTAGTGTAGAGCCATTACTTCACTAGGGTCCAATTTGGAAGACCTATCACTGCGCGTGTTTTCTCTCCAACCTACTCGGGGGAGGTGCGGAGGGGGCAACCCTCTGCGGGGGTCCAGGGGGGGCAATCCCCCCCGGCCCGCAGGGCCATTACGGTAGACGCCATATGCAATTTGGAGAACCATTTATAGCTAAATTTTAAACTACATGCTCTAAGTTTCAGCCCAGTGATGGATCTATGATGTGCCTTTAGCTCTACGTGGTCTTTGGGGTCAATTTCAGGGTTTAGATGCATCAGAATTTGTGTTTTGGATACCTGTCCGATTTTGACAGTTTTTTGGTCCGATTCTAAGATGTCTGATTTTCAGGAGTCCGATTATCAGAATCGGACATCCGATTTTGGGTTGGTCCGATCGAACCAATGGTTCGATTTTGGTCACGTCCGATTCTAGGAGTCGGATCAAGAAGTGGTCCGATTTTCAAAGTGGTCCGATTCTGGGAATCGGATCGGACAGGGTGGTACGATTCTGGCAGGTTCGATTCTGAGCTGGTCCAATTCTGGGACTCGGATGGCCTGGTCCGATTCTGAGTGATCCGATTATGGATTGGTCCGAGTGTCCGAGTCGAACAGGTTGGTCCAAGTGTCCGAGTCGGACGGGTTGGTCCGAATCTGAGTGGTCCGAGTGCCACGTGGCACGTCCGATCAGGCTAGTCCGATTTTGGGAATCGGACCAGACTGGTTCGACTCACTCTCAGTCGAGCGGTCTGATTCTGAAAATCGGACGGTCCGACTCCAGAACTCGGGTGGTCCGATTCTGGGAATCGGACCACAGCAAGTTGGTCCGAATGCGTCGGCGGCAGGTGCGATTCCCGCGCGTTTGACCCCTCCTCACTGTCTGGTGCACACAATCACCATAGACTTTCTAGATCTAATCAGGGCACTTGTTGGAAAACACCAGACTCACCTGGAGCAGCACGAATCACCGGCGCCTAGAAACCGGGGCAGCGCTTTCTCGTCCTCTGAACCAGAAGTTCTCTCTCCCTCTATCACACACAAGGCAAACCAAGGAAATGAGGTCTGTCCTGGCCTCCCAGGCCTCTTAAGGTCCTTTCCCAGCACTGCAGAACCTCACAGCTAGTTCCCTGTCCCTGTCTCACCCAGAACTCGAATCTGGTCCCCTGTTTCCATGTTTTAACCTATTACACAGCAACAGAAAACCCTACTGTTTGTTTCTTTTTCTTTGTTTTTTTCCTATCCTAAATGCATCCAAAACACAAAGTAAATACCTACACTACTCCATCTCAATCATAAATCTCAAGAAAGCAAAACACCTACTTGCCAAGGAGATCGAATACCCTCTTCAACCCCCTCGCTTCCTACCTATCTATCTCAAGCACCGGTTCGGGGAAAACCCTACTCCAATGCTCGATTTGAAGCGCGCAAGTGCTCAAGGCTTGAATCCGTTGGTCCCGGCAACAAAACCAAAATGTGGGAGCTTTCGCTCAACCGCCAAGACCCTCGGACCGCTTATTGTTTCAAGCGTTCCAAGCCGAGCACTAATGGCTACCTCTCACATAGCCGACACGCCATCCATATCTACGGGTGTAGTGAGCTTACCTTGATGCCGTTCGAGTTAGCTCCTCTCCCGCACACTCCGGTAGCTCCACCATCCAAGTGCAAGCTTCAAGCAAGCTCCATCCTCGAGCTCCACGCTCCAAGCTCCATTGCCGCGAGCAAGAGAAGAGAAGAGAAGAGAAGAGAAGAAGAGAGGAGAAGATGGAGAGCTTCTCCTCCTCGGTCCCTCACCCTCACACACTCACTCCCTCACACTCTCACACTCCCTCACTCAAGCACAAGCTCAAGCAAGCAAGAACAAGAAGAAGAAGAAGAAGAGGAGAGCTACTTTTGGCCACACACAAGAATGAGCTTCTCATTCACTTTTCAACTTTATATACAAAACCCTAAATCCCTTTTGGGCGGTCATCCCCTTTTCCCCTTTTTACATGGCCGGCCATAGCCTAGGCCCTTTTTCCCATTGTCCTTCTATCTTCCTAGCTTCCTGTCCACCGCCCATCTTCATTTACAAATTGCACAGTTGAGAGCCCGGCGCTCTTTTACAAGATTTCAGGGTGCGCCTTTTTATTTTAAAATGCGCCTTTCCCCTTTTGCCTTTGCCTTGGACTTTTAAGGTTGCCCTTGCGCTTTTGGCCTTTTCTCCTTTTCTTTCTTCAGTCGGGCTACCTTTTTTCCGCCTTTGCCCTGCATCTTTTCCACTTCCTTTTGCTTTCTTCGTGTTGGGGTTAACATAGTTCCTCATATGCGTGTTGGCATTCTTTAGTCCATTCAAATATAATCAATAGCTTGTACAAAGGTCTAGCAATCAATGCGTAATTCAGCACAAACCGCCGATAATACCCCGTATGGCCTAAGAAGCATTGCACTCCCTTATAGTTGGTTGGGGATGGAAGATCAACAATGACCCTGGCTTTCAAAAAGCCCATGGCAATGCCATTTTTCAATACCACGTGCCCTAAGATACATCTGTGCTTTACCCAGAACTGGCACTTTAAGGGATTCAGAGAGAGGCAATATACGCAACATCGTTCAAAGACTGCTCGGAGTCTATCTAAATGTTCTCTCCAGGTCGAATGAACACACAAGTCATCTATGAAGACTTCTAACTCTTTCCTAAGCATGTCTTTAAATATAGTGCACATAAGGCATTGAAAGGTGGCTAGAGCATTCGTCAACACGAAGGGTATGACTATGTAGGCAAAGACACCCCACTCAGTGGCGAATGCAGTCTTATGCCTATTGTCAAGATTCACCTGCACCTGATTGTATCCAAAGAAGCCATCCAAAAAACTGTAGGCCTCTTTGCCCGCCACTCTCTCGAGCATGTGCTCGGTGTACGACAATGGGTAGTTGTCCCTCTTAGTTGCAGCATTCACCTTCTTGTAATTGACGCACACCCTAATCTTTCAGTTCTTCTTCATTACAATGACTATGGGTGATACCCAGTCTGTGTGCTCAATTTTGTAGATGAACCTCGCTCTCATCAGCTTGTCGATCTCTTCCTTGAGTGCATGAGCATGTTTTGGATTGATGGGGTATGATCGCTGCTTGGCCGATGTTGCGTCTAGCATCATGGGTATGTTATGAGTCACTACACTTGGATCTATCCCCTTGAGTTCTTCTAAGGACCAGGAGAATACGTCTATATACTCTCGTAAGAGGACAATGAGAAGTGTCTCCTCCTCCTCCGTCAGGTCATTGGCAATAATATAGGTCAAGATGTCTCCCCTTCTTGGGCTAGGTTCACCTCCTTGACCTTGGCGAGTCCCTCGATGGGTTCACTTGTTTGTCCTTGACGTTTGGCACCCAGCAGGATCGCTACCCTATCGCCATTTTTAAACTTCATAAATCTCTTGGGGAGGTCATGTGGTTTTCATTGTTCGTCTGCTCTTGCTCCTTAGACTGTTCTGCCCTTTCTTCTTTCAAGCATCTGCACCTCAGGTGGACGGGTAGGTCCCCCTTGGTACGTCTAGTCTTGGGATGCCTCTGTATTTTTAGGTCACTTTCTGAACTCACTTCTGACTCGAAATCAAACTCCTCATCTTCGCTAGATGAGGTAGTCTCCCCCGGTGGTCGTAGCTCAGTGACTCTGTTCTAAGAACTAATGTTCTACTTGGTTGGGTTAGGCCTGCTTGCTCTAGATCTATGGCTCTTACACGTTCCAATCAAGCGCGGTCACAATCCACGTGCATGACCCTTTGCTCTATCCTGAAGGTGTTCTTTCTCTTTGGCCTAGAATCTGCCCATATATGTTCTATCACTCATCCTTCGATGTCGTATTCTATGGTATCTATCTCATCCTCACTCTCATCATTGCAGCAGCAGTAGTCCTTATATTCGTCATTGAAAGCATCTTCGTCTGATTGCTCATCGTCTCCTAGGTCTTGGTATGTCTCATGTATTTGATCGGGGACCAGGGCCCAATTGTATCTGAGGTTTAGGTCATGCACCCTGGCCCATTGCCAACTTGGTACATTTAAGAGATCTTGGAGTGGCTTGAATTTTGCTATTGGATTGCCTGCTAGCTTGCCAATCAAATACTCTAAAACCCCTTGGATCTCCCTCCAATTGGTTGGCACTTGGAAGGTGGCAGGGTTGGGTCTTCTGTGGAGGTTTCCTACCATCATGCAAATTGGTACTGAGGGTGCACCCTTGGCTCGCTGATCATCTTAAAGGCATGTTCATACTCCTCGTCATCCAAGAACAACAGGTTGACGGTAGCAAGGACATGCATCCAGTCTCGCTCATCTTTAAGACATGGTATATACTTAATTAGGGGCCCATAGGATTTCTTGATCTGGGTATCACACTTGAGCATCATGGAGATGGTGTCGAGGTCAACAAGTATAGTTGTCCAAGAGTCTGTCTCTACCCTTACGGATTCTGTTCTATTGCCTAAGAAGATGAGACCATTCCCCCAATCTTTGATCACTTTAGCATTGCACATCCAAGGTCGGCCCAATAGGACATCGTAGTCCACTCCCTCCATGACTATAAAGTCGACTGAGAATTGAACTCCAGTAATTTTCACCGACCAATTTTTTAGCACCCCAAATGACTTCACTTTCATTCCCTTAGCTAATGTGGCATTAAACCTAGCAGTCTCGACAGGTGGGTTGCCCCAAGTCTGGAGCACTGGATGGCTCAGTACACTAACTCCCGCCCCTGTGTCTACAATCCCTTTCCTTTTTGTGTTTCCTAGGGCTAAGACCGGTAAGATCGTGTGCATCTTGGTGCCTTCCCAAAAAGCATTAATGTGCAAGGATTTAGGCATAGAGTGTAACATCAAACTCAGTATCTGTGTCTTTGCATCATGTTCTTGTAGGCGTGCATCAGCTTGCTCTTGTAAATGTAGTCAAGACTACCAAAAACAAAAAAAAAAAAATCTAAAACTATACCTCCCCATCAACTTAGTTGAGATGGCCCATTCAACCCACTACTTCAAGTCCCGCCATAGGATCGAATGCTGCCTAAGCAGATCTCCCAGGCTTAATGTCACCGGGGTGGTCGCTAGAGTGGTAAGGAGGTTGTTGGCTGCTCATCTTTCTCCTATTATGGATTGTCCTGGCCAGTGGTCCTGACTGGGTTGCTGGCCCATAGAGTTAAGGCTTTGCCTAAGCGGTACTTCTTGTGGCACAGTTGCATCTCTCAATTTCGATGGAGGGGCTGAGAGTGGCATGCCAATGCTAGAGAGATCCTTGATCTCATCCTCTAAGATGGGCTCAGCATCTTTCAGGTGTTCTTGAGCCTCCTTTACCCACTCCTTCACCTTCTTGATGGCCTCTAGTTGGGGCTTCGGATCGGGGTACTCCCCTACCCTAGCACTTCCCTTTTCATCCATCTTTGGAGCTGATGTGTCTGCCTCAATGTCAGTGACTTCCTTTTTAGTAGGTAGCATTGTGGCACTCACAATTTTAAGCACAACTTTAGCTTCGGGTCTCTTCTTCCTTCGCCTATGGCTCTTTTTCCCTATCGAGGCTACGTCAAGATTGCTAGGACCTAGCAATGATATGCCGGCCTGCTTCGTTTGTGCACGGGTCTAACATGCAATGGGATATGTGTAGCCTCCCTATCCAGATTCTCAACATCGAACAACCCCAATGGGATAGATGGCACGTTAGCTTAGCTCGAGGATGGTTTTCACTTTGGACAGTCAATGAAGAGATGAGTGATTCCACACTCAGGACACCTTAGGTCAGCCTTGTCTCTATTTTATTGCTCCCTTTTGGGACAGCATGATGAGATGTGTCCCCGGTGACCACAAGTCCAACACATGATTGGATCTTGGGTCTGCCCTCCTAGGCCTCTACCTTGTCCCCTACCTAATGCCATCACCGAAATTGGTCGGTAGTCCATAAGGATTTTGTTGCCCTCATTGTCATGCGAGACGTAAGGGTATATGTAAGGCTCTTCCTCATTTGGCTCTTCCACGTAGTGGATTGGAGCATCACTCGGTGGATGTGTCACATAGGGACTAGGTGGTCTGAGTATTCCAATAGGATTTATATCCATTCTAGGAACATCCGACTTAGCATCGTCTAGCACGATAAGGGCCAATGGCGCTCCCCTTCCAAAGAATTATTGCAGCATCTTTGCTAGATAAGGTTGACTATATGGTTGTGAGTACAGAAGTCTCCTAGGTAGTCTACAATACGCACCATCATGACCAAACCTATCGCAATTAGCTCAAGGTCGTGACCTGGGGTCTTGACACTCAGCCAACAGGTGGTTCCCGCCATAGTACATGCATTGGACATGTGGTCGCGTTGGTCGACTTAGCATTTCTTGCATCTTGGCTATTTCCATTTTCATGTCAGCCAATTCCTGGTTGGTGCATGCAACCTTTCCCTTATCTTGGGTACTTGCACCTGATCGCTCACTGGATGTTGAAGCTCTCTCCGAACTTCTTGAATTGATCTCTTCTTGGTTCGAGTTTCTAGAGCTCCTCTCCTTCAATTGGTCATCGACTCGGATGGCCTCTTTGAACACCCTAGCTAGCGCATCTCGCTGCAAGCTTGAGTTACTCACCAAGGCTTTATAAAGCTCCTCATTTCGTATTCCAGTGATGAATACTGTCAACACTGCTCTTTCGGTCATCGAGATTCTCTTGAAGAGACTCCTTACATGGGTCACATAGTCATGGATGTCCTCTTTTTCCTTCTGCTTGATGTTCATAAGTCGTACTAGCAGGTTGTTAGAGTATCCCGGCTTGAAAAATCTCTTAATGAAGAGGTTTTTCAATCCATTGAAGTTCACTCGCTCTGTGGTGTCTAGACTTGTGTACCAAGTTCGACCCTTATCGCCTAAGCAAAGTTCAAATGCTTGAGAGTGTTGAGTCAAGTTGATGAGATTGTTAGCCTCGCAAACCTGCTCGAACTGCTCTATAAAACTGTACATATCGCCTTGGGGCTGGAACTTATCGAGCTACTTAGCGACAACTGGTATCTTAGGCTAGCTCTTAGAGCCTTGGCTCACCCCTAACCCCACTAGTTGTGACATGGCTAATGCTGCAGCGCTCTACTCTACTGCTGTGTTTTCTAGAAATCACTTCATGAGAAGCTCACTTAGCATCAAGTCTCCTTCTAGCGCTCTCTCATGGTCAGTTTGATTCCTGCCTGCTAGGTTCAGTACTCGTTGTATCTCTTGCATCTCTGCATTCTACCTCAAGCTCCTAGTCTACTGGTCTTGGTTGTATTCCACTATGTCTTGCAGTGCTTTGTGGGCTAGTTTCATTTCCTCCTCTAGGTCAGCTATGATGGCTTCTGCCACTCTACCGCGGTGCTCATATCCAGCGTGAGAGTCGTAACTACTCACCAACTGCTGGATGGCTTCTGAAAAACTCCTAAGTCAAATTCCTCGCTCTCCCTGCAGTCTAAGCTTTCCTCTGATAGGGTTGTGTTCTCTTGCTCCACCAAGCTGTCGATAAGGTTAAGGAGGTCGGGTAGATCCACATCTCTTTTGCTATTCGCTTAGTCCTAAGCTGGGCTCCACTTGCCCGTCTATGTCTTGGGATCTCCTCCTATTGGTGGGTTCCTTCATGTTCTTTTATCTGAGCAAGTTTCTTAATTATTATATACAATCCTCAAGTTACCTCCACTTAGTGAGTGTGTTCTTTTCCATGCACTTGTGCTCAATCAGGCTTTTGGCTATTTTTAGGTGTACTTCAAGTGCTGCAAGTCAAGATGAGTGCAAAGAGCAAGTGTTTAAGCAGCATGCGCACTCTTGTCTTGTCTTAGGCTTGATGGGCTTGTTCGATCAATTTCTGGATGTCTTGGTATGTTTTAGGGTTTCTTGTTGCATTGTCTTACTCAGTTTAGGTTCCTTTGGGGTCTAGGTCTCCACTAGTTGTCATTAAGGCGCTGACTCTCTTGACAATGTACTCAAGCTAGTAAGCAGTTGCGTCTTGCAAATTTGCATATTCCTTGCGCCAGAATCGAGTTATGGGTGTCGGGATGGCTCACAAAGGTTGGCATTGTTGAGATCTAGCTAGGTCTGGTGCGAACTTCCACAAAATTTGCAAAAGTTTGACTCGGCCCAACTTGTATGAATTGCAGGGGCCGAGTGGTAGACTCGAACGGGCCGAGGGCCAAATAGGAGCACCGGTTGAACTTGCAGCTCAGACTGTCGAACAGATGTGGCCGAGGGTAGAGTGGGACGAGGGCCGAGTGGTTTGAGGGCCGAGTCACATTAGTGGGCCGAGTCAAGTTGGCCAAGGCTGAGTGGTCTGAGTGGTCCGAATGGTTGACTCGGACGGGCCAAGTAATACGTGTTCGAGTCGAGTGGTCCGAGTTATCCGAGGGCCGAATGGTCTGATTCTGGGACTCGGCCCAAAACCAAGCCACTCGAACAGGCCGAATCATGCATGACGGCCGCGCGCCGAGGATGATCTCATTGAATCCAACGATTCAAGCAATCACCAAGCATGCTGTCTTCCAGATCACAACAAATACATAGCAGGAAGGTTCTGATATACCTGAATCGTGCGACGAACTCCCCAATGGCAAGATCGAATCGAATCAATGATGGAAACTCTCTCTTTATGTCACTGCTAGGGTGAAAAATGAGCTCTTCTATGGTCTCCTAGCCCTTAAACCCCTTCGTGAGCAAGGTCTTGCTATCCCCAATCACTCCCTTGCCGGCATTAATCATTCCAACCACTCATTTTTCCCATTTACCTCGATTTGTGCCTGGTTTATCCTATTTTACAGCAGTAAACCCTACGCTTCTCCAATCTTATTTCTTAATCCTAACCTATGCTTAATGGCAAAAGAATCAAAAGCAAATAACTGAAATGATCTTCCCTTCTTTCCCAATCATTAAACAACCAGAATAACCAAAATACTTACTTGTATCAAAGATCAAAAGCCCCAAATTCCTACCTATCTCAAGCTTCGGTTCGGGGATGAATCCCTTACTTCGATGCTCGATATGAGACACACAAGTGCTCAAGCTTGAATCCATCGGTCCCGACAATAGAATCAAAATGTGGGAGCTCTCGCTCAACCACCAAGACCCATGGACCGCTTATTGTTTCAAGTGTTCCAAGAGAGCTCTAATGGCTACCTCTCACATAGTCGAGGCGACTTCGAACCTACCAATGTAGTGAGCTTATCTCGATGCTGAAATGAGTTGCCTCCTCCTTTGCATACACCAGTAGCTCCACTATCCTAGATGCTAGCTCAAGCATCCTCAAGCCTCCTCCATCAAGCTCCATCCACCATAGTCCTGCGCGTGAGAAAATAGAAGAGAAGAGAAGAAGAGGAGAGGAGATGGTAAAGAGCTTCACCCTCTTGATCCCTCACTCCCACACACTCACTCCCTCACACTCTCACACTCCCTCTCTCAAGAGCACACACACAAACAAAGAGAAGAGAATAAGAGAATAAGAGAGGTCTCTTATTAGCCACACACCAAAGAATGAGCTTCCATTCACTTTTTGAGCTTTATATGCAAGCCCTAGATTTCCATGGGCACCCATCCCTTTTTACAAGACCGACCTTTGTGGCAAGGTCCATTTTCCTATTTCCCTTTTCTTGCCTCATGCCTTAAGCCTACACTTGTCTATTCCTTTACAAATGGCACAGGAGGGAGCCTGGCGCTCTTTTACAAGAGTTTTTAGAGTTTTTTGAGGTGCCTTCTATTTTAATTGCACTTTTGCCTCAGCTTAGCTCTTAGGAGCCGCCTTTGTGCCTTTGCTTTTTTATGTTCTTTTTTCTTCATTTTTCTGCCATCTTGAACTGAGGTTAACAAGGATTTTGGTTGTGACACCTCTTCCACAAGTGAATTGGTAAGGACACATTCTACAAGGGGTGTTGTCACGGCCAAAGGTTGTGACTGTTGTGATTCCTGATTGGAAGTAGTAGTAGCAAGTTCATTGGACTGGCTACTATTGGTGGACTGTGGTGTCAAGTCTTTAAGCATATTATAAGTGGTCGTGTCTTTTGTTGCCCTTTGCACATTCACTTGTGCAGATCGAGAGCATTAGTTGAGCTAGTCATAGTGGATTGCATATGCATATCCTTAGGCTGAGAATTAGGGATGGTGTCATGTCCCACATCTTAGACATTTGGAAGCTTAGATGGAGATTGAGATAGGGATTGAGCATCTGCACTCGATGACTGCTATTGTGCTTCTTATGTCCATTTAGGAAAAGAAGATGTAGGAGTTTTAGGACTCCTAGGTGGACTTGGCACTGACTGGAAGATTTGCTCGTGGCTGTTAGATGATTCTGCCATTTGCTTTGTTGAGCAATTAGCCTTATCATGAGCAGCATTGTGCCTGTGGTGCTCCTTATCCTCTTGGAAATTCAAAGGCTCCTTGGGTACTAGTGGTCTTTGTGCACACTCACCAATTATATTTGATATTCACTTGTTAAGCATCCTAGGCTGAGGATCTACCTTTTGAACCGTCATGTTTGGTTTCTTAATTTCAATCGTGAGGGGCTCAGACACTCCAATGTTATTGACTCGAGACTTGGATTTCCATTTAGATTTCCTCCTATGCTTCTTTTCTTTTGATATGATTTGGCTTTAAGTGACAGAGGTAGCTTAGCAGGGGGTTTTGGTACCCAAATCCATCGGTTACTTGCGTAATACCCTTGAGCATGTAGCAACACTTTGGATATCCATTGCGGCATTGTGCTGGCTCTCCATCGATACCTTTGTCTATGAGGCTTGGGCTTTGTTTGTGGTCTTCTACGATATTTGTAAGTCCAAAGCCTATCCTTGGCATTGTCTCTTGACCTTCTTGTTTCAAGCATGGCCTCACTCATTGATTCTCTCTGTTCAACATGTGCTTCTATCAACTCTTTCAACAAGTACTTGCTCTCGTTACTAGGCTTGCCTGGCATGTCAGAATGTTCCTTCTTGTCTTTTCCCCAAGGTTTGATGAGGTCACCCTTACTAAAGGTTGCAATTATCTTTGCACCTAGTAGTGTCAAGTGTATCCTCTATGCTACATAATCAACCTCACACTTCGTTGTCCTTTTGAAGGGCCTTCCTAGGAGGGTTTCCTTTCCACAATTAGCACTATTTGGAGGAACATGGAATAGGATAGGCAAGCTTTTCATTTCAATAGTTACAAGGATTTTGTACTTTCCTATAAGTGCTTGTGAGTGTCCCCCGTACTAGGGACTAAGAGTTTCATTAGTCGGTGTGAGATCTGGTTGGCCTAGTAGAGTCCATGCTTCATAGGTCAATATATTAAAATTTGCTCCTTCATCGATGAGAGCATCGACAATATGCTCTATTTTTGCGGTGAGTTTGACCCTAAGATAGCA
Organism: Lygodium microphyllum; assembly: GCF_053477565.2. Classification (NCBI taxonomy): domain Eukaryota; kingdom Viridiplantae; phylum Streptophyta; class Polypodiopsida; order Schizaeales; family Lygodiaceae; genus Lygodium; species Lygodium microphyllum. The sequence goes on along the minus strand of NC_141150.1, from coordinate 132,318,113 downwards.
GGTGATACTATGTCTTTATCTTTCGGGTCTTGGCTTATAAATTCAAGCCTTTTGATACATGCCCTTAAGTCCCCAACTGCACAACTAGGTTTGGATTTTCCACTGATGTCTTGGGTCGTCTGTGTAATGCTATTCAAGGTGCATCTATCATCAGGACTGTCATGTTTAGTCATCCTCGTAGTTGTAGCTTGATGTTGTTCCATTCCACTTTGACTAGTTGTAGTCCGAATGCAACATATACATGTTTTTATGGTGTGGCCTTTTTGTCCTCGTTGGCTAGATTGGCCCATTGAGATTCTAGAGTCTCTGTTTATCTTTGTTTGGGTATGGGCTTTTGGTTGATGTTTTGCACAGGAGAATCTATGCTTGTGTAGAGCCATTACTATACTAGGATCTAATTTAGAGGACCTATCATGGTGTGTGATTTCTCTCCAGCCTACTACTTGGGAGAGGTGTGGAGGGGGCAGAGAGCCCCCTTTATGGGGGTTCGAAGGGGCAATCCCCCTCGGCCTGCAAGGCCGTTTACGCTAAATACAATGCACAATTTGAAGGACAATTCGTAGCCAAATTTTGAACTACTCGCTCTAGATTTCAACCGAATGATGGATCTATGATGTGCCTTCGGCTCTACACAATCTCTGGGTCAGTTTCAAGGGTTAGATGTGTTAAATTTGTATTCTGTTCACCTGTCCAATTTTGACAGTTTTCTGTCCGATTCTCAAAGGTCCCATTCTCAATCATCCAATTATCAGAATGGATGTCCGATTTTGGGTTGGTTCGATCGGCCGATCGAACAATCCAAGTCGGAGTGGTCTGATTATGGGTTGGTCCAATTTTTGTGCATCTGATTTTGGGAATCGAATGTCTGATTTGACAGGTGTCTAATTTTGAAGTGGTCGATTCTGGATGGTCCGATTTTTGTGTGTTCGATTTTCATGCGTTCGATTATGGGGTGTCTGATTTTAGTTGGTTCGATTTTTATCCATCCGATTCTGGGATGTCTGATTTTTGAAATCTGACAGGTTATGTCCAATCGGACAAGATGGGTTGGTCCGATTTCATAAATCGGATTCTGGGAATTAGGCTTTTGTAACAATGTTCGATTCTTGCAGACGAGTTCCTAAGGATGACAAAAATTCCTCAATTTTAATGATTTTGATTATGAGGGGTCGCACAAACTTCCAGAATGTAAGAATAGACCCTAATGAAGGATTGTATATACCCGGAATATCAAATAAACTCCAAAATACAAATCCGCAAGCAAATCAAACCCTCTTGCCTTGTTATGACAGTAGAAATCCCAATGCCTATTTTCCTTACTTTTTCTTTGTTTTTTCCTACCCTAATGCATTCAAATCACAAAGCAAACACCTACACTACTCCAACTTACCTTTCCAAATCCAAAAAACCAAAAACTTACTTGCTAAGGAGATCAAATACCTCTTCAAACTCCCTTGTTTCCTACCTATCTATCTCAAGCACTGGTTGGAAGAAAACCCTACTTCTATGCTCGATTCAAATCACGCAAGCAATCAAGGCTTGAATCCGTTGGTCCCGACAATGGAACCAAAATGTAGAGGCGATCAACCGCCAAGACCCACGGGGACTGCTTATTGTTTCAAGCATTCCAAGCTGAGCACTAATGGCTACCTCTCACATAGCCGATGCGCTATCCATCTCTACAAGTGTAGTGAGCTTACATCCATGCCCGATCGAGTTGCCTCCTCTCCTGAGCACTTCAGTAGCTCCACGATCCAAGTGCAAGCTTCAAGCAAGCTCCATCCTCAAGCTCCACGCTCCAAGCTCCATTACCGAGAGCAAGAGAAGAGAAGAGAAGAGAAGAGAAGAGAAGAGAAGAGAAGAGAAGAAGAGAGGAGAAGATGAAGAGCTTCTCCACCAGAAGCCCTCACCCTCACACACTCACTCCCTCACACTCTCACACTCTCACACTCCCTCTCTCAAGCATAAGCTCAAGTAAGTAAGAACAAGAAGAAGAGGAGGAGGAGGAGAGCTACTTTTGGCCACACACAAGAATGAGCTTCTCATTCACTTTTCAACTTTATATACAAAACCCTAAATCCATTTTGGGCGGTCATCCCCTTATCCCCTTTTTTACATGGCCAACCATAGCCTAGGCCCTTTTTCCCATCGCCCTTCTATCTTCCTAGCTTCCTTCCTATCGCGCCCATCTACCTTTACAAATTGCATGGCGGCGCTCTTAAAATAAATCATGGTGCGCTTTGCACTCTTTTACAAAAGTATTGACTTGCGCTTTTTCTTGTGCACCTTTCTCCTTGATTTAGGACTTTTTTGCACTTCTTGTGTCTCCATCTTTTTCTTGGCGCACCTTCGTCTTTCATTTCACTTTTTCCTTGGCCTTGTCTTCTGCTGGATTTTCCACCTTGTTCGCCTGAGGGTTAATATAAGGTCTTTGACAAGGCAATTAGAGTGGACAACCAGCTCAAAGAGAGAAGCTCCAAGAGCTTGACCTGAGAGAACATATAGAAACCCTGAGAGAGTTTCAATATCAAGCGAAAGATCAGGCCCAAGTACTCAAGATAAAGGGAAGGCATGGATGCAAGTCAAGAGCTTGCAGAGATGAAGACAAAGCTAGCCAAATTACAAGAAAGGGAAGGACATGGACGCAAGTTAGGAGCTTGCAGAGATGAAGACAAAACTAGCCAAATTACAAGAAATGATGAGACGACCAACATGCCCTCACATCCAATGCATGTATTGTGCCGGAAACCACCTGCCAACTAAGTGTCAGGACCCAAGGTCCCAACCTTGTGCCAATTGCCATAGGTTCAGTCATGATACCCTGCATTGCAGGATAGGCTATCGAGGAGACTCCCATATTCACAACCATACAGACAACCTTACCTAGCAAATAGGCCACAAAACTTTTTCATGAGGGGAGTCCCATTGGCTCTCTCGGCACCTGATGATGCCAAACCGTACATTCCTAGGAGGGAGATAAACCCCACATGCATACCTAGACCACCTAGACCCTATGTGACCCATCCACCGGAGCGACGTTGCAGTCCACTATGTGGAGAAGCCAAATGACGAAGAACCTTATGTGCACCCTTACATCTCGTATGACAAGAGGGCAATGCAATCCTTATGGATTACCAACCTGTACTGATGATGGCATTAGGTAGAGGTAGAGTTAGAGGCTTTGGAGGGCAGACCCAAGAACCAATCTCATGTTGGACTTGTGGATGCCCAGGACATATCTCCTCAAACTGCCCCGAACGAGAGCAACCTAATCGAGAAAAGGCAGATCTTAGATGCCCAGAATGTGAAATCACTCATCTCTTTGCCGAATGCCCTAGACAAAGGCCACCCTCTAGCGCAGCAAATGAGCCATCTATACCATTGGGGTTGTTTGGAGTTGAGACATTTAATGAAGAGGATGTACCCATCCCATTGTATGTCATGACCTGCGCACAAACAAAGCAGGCCAGCATATCATTGCCTAAACCCAACAACTTAGATGCAGCCTCAATTTGGAAAGAAAAGTCATAGGCAAAGGAGAAAGAAAGCTGACGCAAAGGTCACGCTAAAAATCGAGAGTGCCACGATGCTGCTTGTTAGAAAAAAGGTGATAGACATAGAGGTAAAAATGTCAGCTCTAAACACAGTCGAGAAGGGGAGTGCAAAGGTCGGGGAGTATCCTAACCCAAAGTGCCAACTCGAGGCCATCAAAATGATCAAGGAGTGGGTAAAAGAAGCCAGGAGCACTTGAAGGATGCTAAGCCCATATTGAAATATGAGACCAATGATCTCTCAAGCGTAAGCATACCAGTCTCACCTCCATGACCAAAGTCGAGGGACGCAGCTGTGCCACAAGCAGTGCCACTTAAATAGAGTCTACACGCTACAGCCCAACAAACAAGTCAAGGCCATTGGCCAAGAAACCCAAAGTTAGGAGAGTGACAAGCAGTCAATGACCTCCTCACTATGCTAGTAACTACATCGGTGACTCTAAGCCTAGGGGACTTGCTGAGGCAGCATCCGACCCTATAGCAAGAGCTAAAGCAGTGGGTCGAAGGACCAATGGAGCAAGGGGCAACTGATCTACACGATCATGATGCGGTGGCCCAGATACCCACTCTGATGTTGCGCTCAGTTCCCAAGTCCTTTCACATCAATGCTTTTTGGGAAGGCACCAAAAGGTATGCAATCTTACCGGTCCTAGCTCTAGGAGACAGCACGAGAAATGGAATTGTGGATACGAGAGCAAGAGTTAGTGTGCTGAACTAGGTGGTACTCTAGGACTAGGGTAACCCACCTGTTGAGAATGCAAGGTTCAATGTCACCCTAGCCAATGGAATGAAAGTGCGGCCATTTGGAGTATTAGAGGACTGGACATTGAAGATCGCAGGGATCCAATTGTCTACTGACTTTATAGTCATGAAGGGAGTGGACTATGACATCATGTTAGGCCAGCCATGGATGCGCAATGCATGGGTCATAGAAGATTGGGGCAATGGTCTGATCTTCTTAGGAAATCAAAGAGAAGCAATAAGAGTAGAGATGGATACATGGAAGACCACACCAGTCGACCTAGATGACATCTCCACCATGCTGAAGGGTGACACATAGATTAGAAACTCTTACAGGCCACTCACAAAGTATATCCCGTGCCCAGAGGATGAGCAAGATTGGATGCATGTACTTGCTACAATCAATTTGCCATTCTCAGACGAGGAAGAGGAGTACAAGCAAGCTGCAAAGAAAGAGAGAGTGCCCAAGAAGGAGCCTACAGTGCCACTCTACATGATGGCTAGAAGCCCTTGTAGCCAACCCAAACCTATCACATCCCATGTCCCTAGCAATAGGCCAAAACTCCAAGAGATCTTGGAGTACCTGACAAGCAAGTTAGTCAACAACCCTGCCGCTAACTTCAAACCTCTGAACAATCTCTTGGATGAACCCAAGTGGCAATGGACTAAGGTGCATAACATGAACTTAATGTACAATCGGGCCTTAGTCACCGATAAAAAGGAAACATTGCATCAAGACTTAGGAGATGACGAGCAATCAAATGAGGATAGTTCTCATGACGAATATAAGGACTGCTAATCCTTCAATGTGACAAGAGTGAATATGAGGACTATTACTCCTTTAGCGCCCGAGGACTCCTACCCACTACACAAGCCTCCATTTCTAGAATCCCTTGTCAAGGTACAAGTGGCCACTATAACGGAAATCAAAGATGAAGATGAGGAAGCCGTAGCTCTGGTTTACCTACGCATGACCGTCACTACCAAGCAAACACACATTTGAGGCATTGATTTTGATGAGGGCGCTAATTTTAATATCTTGACTCATGATCATTGGGTTCAAATTGGAAGACCATAGTTACAGCCCACCAACACCAAACTCAACCCATTTGGAGGTCAATCATATGCACTTATGGGAAAGTGCAAGGTTACAATTTGTATCGAGTCTGAAATCATACCAATGATCTTTTATGTGTTGCCAAACATGAAGGATGAAACTATGGAATCATTGTTAGGACGTACGTTTAAAAAGTAGACACTCTACAAGGTCGACTATGGCTCACAACGTATTCACCTTGCTATTGGCAATGTACGAATATTCATGGATTTCAGCAATGGCAGCATGGCTCCATCAAAACTTACAAAGCCACTAATAGCGCAACCCACCACCAAAGCTAAGGAGGGGGGTCGTGACTTGTCACAACCTGCCAAACCTCAAAGCCAACAAACAGTAGTAAATCAAAGCCAAGGCCCATGCACCGCAATTCAAATGGATGCCTACACATCAAGGGCCACCATCCAAAAGTGCACAATCACAACCGCGCAAGGCTAGGAACTTGTATTCGAAACCTAGGAGGTAGAGAAAGAACTATAGGCATCGACAAACGATCAAGCAACAATGGGTCCCCAAGATCTTATTGCGAGCGCAAGGTTATTATGAGGGTAACACCTAGATATGGGTACCCAAAGCCAAGCTAGCCGAGGACACTACTCAAATGTTGCCCACAACCTTGACCATGTTGAAAAATAAAAAATGATGTATGCTCAAGGAAGAGATGTCCTGAATTCCATATGCACAGTGAGGAGAGTGGAGAAGCTGAAAAGCTATAAAGACATGTATTTAGATCACTTTTCAAGGTATGCTATTTTGTATTTTGTACTTCATTCTATGTCTTTGTCATGGTCAGCTCAAGATTGTGTTTGTGAGTCCAAGCCTACATCTTGGAACCTAATTCACTTGAGCAATAGTTTGTCTTCTTGTCCATGTCACTATGAGTCTTGTTACCAACTTCTGTTCTCCATAGTCTAGTGCTATGCTCTAGATCCATGTTTTCTCACAGACCACACCAAGCCATGTGACAAGAAACACCCCAGTACCACAAATGACTCAGCCTGCGAAGCCCATTAAACCTCAAACGCATAAGCCGACAGAGACTCAACAAGTCTATCGACCAAAGCCGCACCCTGCTAGCGCCCCTACAACCTCGCTAGCATCTAGTAGCGTAGCATCTCGACTCTAACCAAGCCCATAACAGACGGATTCTAACCACACTCTCAGGAACAACCAGAGCCGCAGCCCTTAGATGCCAAATTATCTAGTTTGGTCAAGCCTTACCCACCAGCAGGTCTTAAGTCATCCTACAAATGACAATCAATCCTCACATTGGCTAAAGATCTAGCTAAAAACACAAGAGATGAACTGATTACTTGCATCAAGCACTTGGATGCTATGTTCATCCTACTCGCTAAGAGCTATGAGCATTTGGACCTAGGCTTGCTTGATCCATCCTTAGTGTTGGATATCCACTCCATGCCATGCACCTGGGGGAGGAATACAAATTTGTGACGGTTAAAACTCCCACGGTCATAGAGGAATTGATCAGCCAATGGCAAGATATCTTGCAACCAAGCCCTCAAACAACGGCTGATCACCTCCTATAGCAAGAGAAGAGTTACTGCCACAAGCCCGAACTCCACAAGCTAGCCAATAATGGCTCGTCTTTCTTGAGGAAGTGGTATGCTCTCAGATTCCAGTGGGAACAAGAAGGGTGCCAAATCATGACTAATGTTGAGCAACGACGTGCCATTAAGACCTATGAGTATGATCCCACTTACGTAGCTTCTATCTCTTTGAGGGTATTGGCCATCACTTGCAATCGATCACTGGAAGATCATGTCATGAGCCACCCATACTTAGACCAAATTCTGACTAAGGAAGAGTTACACATTGCTAGCAGGATATCAACTCGGGTAACCTCCTCATCATAGATGTTCTCACCTACATCACTCGAGTAGGCATTTGCCCTTTCAACATGAACCGCCATGCTGATCTTGAATACAATCCGAACTTCTATGATTGGCTCATGTGGAAGTGAAACATTGCAAGCCAACACTAAATGCCCTTGACCCCTCAAACCTTAATGCTAGGAAGGATTCTGGGGCAAGGTGGAATCACCATGTGAGTAGGTAAGGTGAATGAAATGCACGAATGAAACCTCCTTCAAACCAAGAGCGAAAGAGAGTGGATAAAAATAAAATTGTGATAGACTGATGAAAAGTCGTAAAATCTTTGGAATGAATGGACTGCTTGAAGGAAAAAAATGCGCTTCTTTGTAATCAAGCATGTTATTCTTCCCTAGAAAGCATAATCAAATTCTTGCTCACCTTTCTACAAGAAATTACCTTGAGAACACTAATGGTGAACTATGACATTATGACAAGTACCCACTATGGCAGGTTAAGACAAGAGCAGCAAAATTCCATTCTCAGAGGAAGAGCAGAGCTAAGGAAGGAGGAATAAGACATAGCTCTCACTATCTACCTCTCAGTGGAGCAAGCTTCAAGACAAGAAGAGTTGGCGGCCATGAGCCCACTGCAACATGAAAATCTAAGGACCAACTCCAAGGACCCCAAAAACCTACCACCCTGGTCACTACGCCCACCCAAGACTCCTCTACTATGATAGATGCTAGCAATCTTGTGGCATGGATGCAGTTCCTGGTCAATAAGGAGGCAACTCAAGGTGCGAGTGCAGGAATCCCTGTGCCAGGAGCCAGAAAGACAAGCAGCTACAGACGAAGAATCCAGATGGGACCTCAAACGATCAAAGATTGAAGCATCTACAACCATTGGTCCCTCTGCACTACCCTTGTCCACAACCTACGATGCCTATGTGTAGGAACTCCTGTCATAGCTAGAGCGGGCAAAGGAAGACAAAAAGATCATCGTAGCTAAGCTCGAGGCCAAAAGGGAGATAATGGCAACCTCTCAATTGGAAAGAACCCGTCAAGTGGCCCTCTAACAATGAGAGAACAAGGAGCTAAAAGAGAAGCTTGAGGCCAAGGAAGGAGAAGATGAGAGATGGCAGGCAAAACTCATGGCAAAAGAACATAGTCTTATGAGCCTACAATGCAATTTTGATGAGTTGGTGACACTGAAACCCGCAATGCCAAAGAGCAGCTGGCATCAATAAAAGAAGAAAGAAGCTAACTACATCAAGATCATATAGCAAATCTGGAACAAAGGCTAGCCTCGGAGCTTGAAGAACAACATCGCGTTAAAAGAGAAATCGAAGAACAGGAAAAGAGGCTAAGGGCATTAGCCTACAGCCACAACAAAAGCCTGGAAGAAATGAAGAAAAAAGTAAATGATTGGGTGAATAGGAGCAAAGAAAAAGTGTGCCTTAGCATACCAACTAGCCCTTGCATAAGGCGACAAGGAAATAGCAGAGAGCAGGGTAGAGGCTGCACAAGTGACCCTAGAAGCCCAACAACATGCCTTCCTCCGCACTCTCTTGGGACGCCACACAATTTGACGAAGAGGAGGCCGTTGAGTCCTTAAAGAAAACTCTGGAGATCACCTGCAGGGCTCTAAGGCATGGGCTACACGTCCAAATGCAAATTGATGGGCCCACAGAAGCAAAGCCACTAGATCATAAGGAAGAAGAAAGGTGAAGGTAGACTGAAGACACAAGGCCGAGTTTTGAAAGGGGGTAGCAAGCCGTGGCTCCTTAGTGGGAGGTTTTTACAACAGGGATGCCACCCCCCCCCCCCCCCCCCCCCATCACTCTTTTTGACCTCCAATGCTGGCAAAGATATTTGTGCTATGGCTGGCTCAATGTGTTTTTTTTTTTTAAGTAAACAAACAAAAATAAAAATGCACGTAGGTCACAGTCACTACACATAGGGGTCCTCAAGTTAGGAACATCCGGTAGCTTCTGTCAATCGGCTCCATCTCTAGCCCCCTGGCCCCCACATCATACTTAGGGCATATCAAGGGCAGGACATACCGAGGGAGTTCACACTTGCCTATGGTGAGACCTATCTCCCTAAGCCACGTGCATTGCACCTCCAACGATGCACAAATTGGGTCCTCAAGTGTGGGACACCACCCAAGCACCAGCTCTCCAGTTCCACTCGCACAAGCACTATGCACCATATGGTAAGGTAGACACACCCCTAAGTAGTGCACTTTCTTTTCTTTTTAGGTTTAAAAAAAATGCTACAACCCACCCACATCGGAGGCCCCATCATCCATGCAATACATTCTTGGCCCTCACCACCTCAACTGGTTAATCAATCCCTCCCCAAGACTAATCCCCATGAGACCCCATCATCATCCACTCACACAACCGCCCTTTTTCAATCACGGAATCTTCATTGGCTCAACACTGCAAGTGTCAGGGAACTAGCACCTGTCTGGGAGGGGGGTAATGTCCCATGATAGGTCACCATTCAGTCGAAACAAAGTAGAGGACAACCAAGGAGGACCATGTCAAAAAGTGAATGAAGAAGCTCTTTCTACTCAAGCAGGCATAGTGAAGGAGAAGGCAAGATCACAAAATGTGGGAGAGCTCGAACAATTTTGACAAGGTCCTATCAAGGATGAAGGATTCTCTGTTAAGGATGAAGGAGAACCTCCAAGGGCTTTCGCAAGGAAAGCGCAGGGTGCAATGTAATTCATTTTATGAGAGTGCTAGGCACCATCCTGAGCAAGTCTTACATAGGTGAAGGGATAAGGCAACTTGAAGGGAATAGGCAAAGAGAGTCTTGGCAAGATGCCTGATTATGTAAAAAAGATGATGGGTGTCCAAGGGATTTAGGGATCCATCCAACACAATCTTCAATTTCAAGGATAGATCCACAAATTCCCATTCTCCAAGCAGGATTTGTCCAACACCATCATCAATTTCAAAGGATAGATCCCCTTATCGTCAGCATTAGCGAAGGACCAGGCCCAACACCATCTTCAATTTCAAGGGCCGATCCATCCGACACCATCCCCCGCAAGGGCTTGTATATAAACTCAAAAAGCCATCTAGCTACACCCATCCCACCTTCCAATTACTACCCATCCGTGCCATGGGACTAGCACTAGTCTAGGAGGGGGGTAATGTTAACCGCAGCACAAGAAAAAGTGAAAAAATTAAAAAAGTGCAAGTCGGGACCTAAAAGAGGTGGCCTAGAAGGAAATCAGACATAATGGAAGAAGCAGGAAGGGAAACAGTCAAAAGCGCAAGGGCGGCCTCAAAAGCTAAGTCAAAGGCAAAAGCACATTTTTAAATGCAAGGCGCCCCTAAAATTGTTTGTAAAAGAACACTAGCTCCCTCTTGTGCAAATTGTAAAGATCGATGGGCGGTAGGAAGGAAGCTAGGAAGGTAGGAGGATAATGGGAAAGAAGGCCTAGGCCACCCATATAAAAAAGGGGATAAGGGGATGACCACCCAAAAGGGATTTAGGGTTTTGTATATAAAGTTGAAAAGTGAATGAGGAGCTCATTCTTGTGTGTGGCTTAAAGTAGCTCTCCTCTTCCCCTTCTTCTTATTCTTGCTTGCTTGAGCTTGTGCTTGAGAGAGGGAGCATGAGAGTGTGGGTTAGTGTGTGAGGGTGAGGGACCGTGGTGGAGAAGCTCTCCATCTTCTCCTCTCTTCTTCTCTTATATTCTCTTCTCTTCTCTTGCTCAGGGCTATGGACCTTGGAGCATGGAGCTTGCAAATCGAGCTCGCTAAGCTTGCAATTGGATCGTGGAGCTACTCGTGAAAGGAGGCAACTCAATCAGGCATAGAGGTAAGCTCACTATACTCGTAGAGAGAGATAGCACGTCGACTATGTGAGAGGTAGTAATTAGTACTCAACTTGAAATGCTTGAAACAATAAGTGGTCCGTGGGTCTTGGCAATTGAGCTTGAGCTCACCTCTACAGTGCACGATTACCATGTTTACATTGATTACTATTTATTCTGGAGTAGGTAAAAGCTAATGTAATGAATCGATAAAAAACCCACTCAGCATTTTTATTTTCTCCATAGGCCTTCCAAGAAAATAAAATAGCACAGTGGTCCCAATCGAAAGCCTAGTTGGCCCCAAATTTATAAAAAGAGGCTCCCATAGGGGTCTCATTTCTCTCTCTCTCTCTCTCTCTCTCTCTCTCTCTCTCTCTCTCTCTCTCTCTCTCTCTCTCTCTCTCTCTCTCTATGGAGACAATCCTCTCTTGCCAGTTAGTATGCGTACATGTGTATGTGTGTATGTGCATATATGGACATGCATAATTGGGAGCTATCTGAATGTGAACTCAACAAATGCATGTCATGAGGACTAATGAGGTAATCCTCTCCTATCACTCACTATGTGTATGCACATTCCACATGCACGTGTGTGGCAAGGGGAAGGTTGTTGATTTGCATGCACTATGCATGTCATGAGGTAGTTCTCCCTTGTCATGCATTATTCATATGTTGGAGTTTTTGTATGTATGTGTGTTTGTGTTGTGGGACATGTGGATTGGCATATGTGTCACTTATTGAACACATATATGTCATAATATTCTCTATCTTGTGATAGGTGTGTGTGTTTTGCACATCACAATAGATGTGGCATTGTTTCATGAACTCAACATAAAGGCATCATTTTGGCTATGATATCATCCCTTTATCCCTAGGTATGGATGCACACTTGGTCATGAATTCAACTCAATATTGTCTTGATGAGCTATGTATCAATAGATGAGTGATAGGCACTTGGTTGTGTATTTAGCTAGATAATGTCATGATATACTAATTGTTCTATATTATTTGATGGAATGGGTATTTAGGTCATATATTCAACTAGGAAATGTCCACACATATGTGTAGTTTAATTAAAAACTTGCCATGTTCTTACTCTTTTAACTTAAGGGCCAATGACTTAATGCAAATTATGGTACATTTTTAAATGACTTTTATGCCATGGAATTGCATTTTTTAATTGAAGATTATATGCAACATCAATTTAACTTAAAACATGCATCACCTAATTGCATTTTTTAATTGTATATTATATGCAACACCAACTTAAAATTGATGTCATGTAATAATGTTTTATGAGAGAAGATAGAATTTTGGACTCTCTCTCTCTCTCTCTCTCTCTCTCTCTCTCTCTCTCTCTCTCTCTCTCTCTCTCTCTCTCTCTCTCTCCTCATTTTTTAACTTAATGGTCAACAACTTAATGCAATTTATGTTACATTATGCAATTGTATATCTTAATTGAAGACTACATGCAACACCAATTGGACTTGAAATTGAAATCATGCTATTGCTTTTTAAAGTTAAACATTATATGCAACATCAATTGAACTTAAAATTGATGTTATGCAATTGTGTTTTTAAATAAAAGATAGAATTGAGGAGTCCCCCCCCTCCCCCCTCTCTCTCAATGGCATCGTACTACATAAAGCTCATATGTTTTTTTTTCTTTCTTCTAAAGAGTGTGTGATTCACAAAGATGGCCTTGAATGTTGCCAAAGTGTTGTGTATTTGCTTAATAGAACCCATCTTGTTTAGCAAAGATGAGAAAATAGAGCACATCGATAGCAACAAGGTTACACATTGTCGACTTTTTCAATTTTGTGTGTGTTTTCATCAACATCATACTACAACAACAAGGGCAACCCCATCTAGTCAACTGATGCACTTTAGGATCCTAAAAAAACCTTTGTTGCACACTACTTGGAAATGCCCCTAAGATGTTTGAAGACCTTAGGGAGCTACTGATAATGGTATGGAAGGAGAAGTTGACCTTATGTAATACAAAGTTGAGTGAAGAGGTAGCACACCCAAGGAGGGCAAATGACTTGTCCAGCCCAACCTCTCTACCAAAGCATTTGAAGATGGCCATTGGTGTAGCCCTAGTTCTAGTGCCACTAAGTAATAAGTAGATCTATTATGAAGCATGGAATGCAATAGGTCAATGCATCAATTGTATGATGCATTTCCTTCACTATGAGCCCCCTAAGTAATAGCCTTTTCTCTCTTCAATGGCGACATACACAATGATAGCTTAATGTGGGGCATGTTTCATGAGTGTAAGTATAGACAAACAATTGAGCACATGCACAAGCCCAGAATGAACTTTAGACCAAATCTTGATGTGGTGCCCGATGTGGAGGAGAGGGTTAGAACCATGGGTGTGATCAACAATACACTACACATAATTCATTGTCTAGTGGATGGGATGAAGAACGTGCATAGTGCTAGCATCATTCATGTCAACTTGTATGCAAACAATATGGTGTTGGACTTTTAAAAAGACAACACCTAAGGCATAAATTGATTGGAGTCTAATGGTTATATCTAGCATGACAAGGCTAGCCCTCAATTTGATAATATGGCCTACCAAATGAGCCCATGCATGTCATTGATGAGTGTTGAAGGAAGGGCAACCAAGAAAGAGGCCATGGATTATGTTGTAGCCCTCAATTGATTAATATGGCTTACTGAATGACCCCATGCATGTCATTGATGATCGTTGAAGGAAGGGCTTTGCATGACTTTTTACAGGTGGAATGTGACACTAACCCTACAAAGGCACAAATGTCTCATTTGCAAATAGTGATGAATACCTTTGTCTCTTAATGACATCACATGGTTCAGTGCAAAGATTGCTGATGAGGGTGGCAATGACAATGAAGAGAGATCATATGATGAGCATGTGCTCGAAAGACATATGAGTGCCTAAAAAGCTTGGTAGTGGCATTTGATGGAAGAGAGGCCCAATTCATGACCCAATGACTCTCTCAATGGGCTAATTTGGCTAATATGCCATGGAAAAAAGTTAACAAGGTGGCACTAACTATTGACATGGTCACAAGACAGCGTGTCCATGCTTAGATGCAAAGATAAAGAAAGGGTAATGGAAAGTAGGTAAATGCCTCCATGAGGATATCAAGAATAACATTGAGCACATAGCTCTCAAGGTCTTCGGCCAATCTCTCCACAACATCAACTCCCCCTTATGCCTAGCCAAGGTAGTGTACGTGCACTTTGTGATGTGTCACTTGGTGGACTTCTTGTCCAAGGAGATTCACCACTCTATTGAGGATATATAGGCATAAAGTGTGACAATCATGTTAACAATGTAAGCCGCAACATCACATCTAGATGCAAAAGAAGAGGCCTTTAAGAACAAGTTGGCCTAAAGGGAGATAAAACTTTAGCAAGCTCTACAATCCTAAATAGCACCATAAGGACATACCTACATTAAGGAGCACATTGGGATTCTCACACAGACTGTTGAAACATGCGGAGCATCATGTGGTGGAGGGTGCTTCTCAAGGAGTATCATTGTGAGACCATCCCATGTGCATTGTGCTTCATCCCCACACTATCATGAAAATTTTAGATACCCTCACATGCTTCATTAATATTTGTATAGGCTACTTCTGAGCTAGTTGATAAGACAATGGGCTCATACTTTTTGTCATGCAAGCATCACATGCACCTTGCTTACCTAGTTTGACAAATCATTCTATCTAATAAGTACCCCACTTGTAGCACCCTACTTTTTGAAGCCTTGTACAAGATATCTAGAATGCCTTATATGCAACCTCAAGAGGGAAAACAAGAGAGCACTCCTAGTGCTATCCAAAACTTATTTGATTAAAACCTAGTTGATGATTGAAATGTAGTCTCATTTATACATACACTTAATGACAAGTAATGGCAAAAGGAATATGACTGCTTGATTCTCTATTTCTTTTTAAATTTTAACATATATCAATTGTGCACACAATGAAGACTTTTTTCACTCTATTCATTAAGTGTGACACTTCAAATTAATTGCATGGGTCAATTATTTAAAATGCTTTAAGATTTTTTACATCCATCAAGGCTAGTAGAGAGGCAACCACTTCCATACTGGTTGCTTCTTGGCCATATTCTGCACAAAGAGATAAGAGAATGAACATTCTTTAGTCTAAATCTAGAGATATCCTTGACACATTCTTTGTATGCTACCTTATCTTCCGCAGATTACATTATAGAAATTTGCCAGCACCTCATTGTTGCTCCACAAATCTAGGCCTCAATATTTAGGATCTAACAAGTATATGATACAGTGCAATTGCATGTGGGCAGTTCCTTTCGTACCAAGCTTTCAACACTAAAGCGAGCGATTGGGTGTTGCAACCACTATAGGTAACCTATGGATAATGCTCTTGTACAAATTTGATAGCATTTTTGCAATCCTTTGCATTGCCCATAATCACTTGCACCATGTGGTGATACCCTATCTCTTCAATGGTATGCATAAGACTTGTGCAATTTACTCCCCTAATTTGATCTTCCATGTGCTATTTATGGTTTTAGGAATGTCTTTCCCCTTGGTGAAACCAACATGATGTTTATTAAAAGTCATCCTTGAACATTGGGTCAACTATTTGATATAATGGTACATTTGATCATGTTCAAGTTTTGCAAAACAACCCTCTCAAATTGCTCTTTCACCTTTGAGCCGCACTTATCAAGAAAATCATGCCGTATTGAGTGATATGATGGTGGGAAAAAGATAGCTCCAAACTCTACAATCTTGTTCCTTGTATGTTTCTAGTAATCACTATCCCCAATTGTCATTATATAGCCAAAAAAGAAGTTAGCCTTATCCAAGACCACTTGTGTTTCTTTTAACAGTGTCATACAGAAACTTTCTTGGAGATAGGTTTGATGGACACTCACTTTATTCTTAGATTGCACCTTCCCCATTATGTCATACTACTTGAACTTCTCTGAAGTTAGAAGCAAGGGGTTTGATTCTAAGAGGCTTTCACCTAGGTGACAATGTCATTTTGGGAGTTGAACATCGCAACCTCAGTACATGATGCTATTGCAACAAAATCCCTCTTGCTTTTAGAGTGCTCTTGAATGGATTTGGCTGCTTGTTTGGTGGTTGGGGGGCTAATACACATGTGTGGACTTCTTCATACTACCAAGAAAGTGATCTCTAATGTGAGGCATGCCATTGGACTTCATGCCAAGACAAAAATTACACTCCCCGTGTGTATATCCACCTAATAATTTTTTTGTAAATCTCTACTTTATAAGGACCTGGTGACTTCCTTTTACAATTGGGACTTGACTTTGCATTACATTGGTCAAAGAAAGAAGCATTGGTGGTCTTTGATAGCTTGGGAATCATTGTCCTCATATTTTTAGATATTGCAATGCACATGGAGCTAAGATACCACAATGCACATGGAGCTAATAACTAAGTGATCACTAATATGCAATGCTACTAATGACATCAAATGATCATAATAGCACAAAACAGACAAATAACCAACATAAAAATCCATGAAATAATTAATCATGTAAACTTTAACCATAAATATACAAAATTAAGTGCAGTTAAAAATCAAAATAGATGCACTCACATGTGAATGCTATCACTATTGCATTCCAATGGGTATATAGATACACCTCATTTTGTATATTGAAGTGAAGATTTGTAATTGATAAGTATTTTACAAATGTAACATGAGTTGATTTCAAATATTTTGCCTAATTTTAATGAACACCCAATGCATGTAACATGAAAGGATTGCGAAATACACAAGTAAGTAAATATGCAAGAATTGGCTCATCAAAAGATTCTCAAATCCACGAAATGCACAAGATATTCTTGAGATTTTTTCATATAAGAGAGTTCTTTATTCAAGAAGGATGCATTCCCCAAGAGACTCACTTGAAAGCTAGAAAAGTTAAAAATATAGATGGGATCCTCTATTTATGTATGAATTTTTTCCACATCTAAATAGCCCATCGAGCTTTTTCTGCCTGCTTGGATATGGAAAAAGCATAAAGGTTTGATTGATGTAGCTAGTTTCACCAAATGAATATTAATTTAATGTTGTTAACATAAAGTCCCAAAGTCAATAACATGTTATTGTTACAAGCTCATATCCAAGCTTCTTGCTAGCTTTCGTAGCTTCTTCCTCTTTCTCTCTCATATTCTAGTCTTATTTCATTTCTTTCTCTCTCCTACATTCTATTTCTCTCATTTTCTTCCTCTCTGTCCTCCATCTCAACTTCTTACAAGTGATATATGATATCTATCTCCTCCATTTTAGCATTGAATCAGCATATGGATCACTTCTCCACCATCATATATCAAAATGGCAATAGATGTAACAAGTATTGAGCTCCATGCTCCATCTTCTTGGCATCTCTCTTCCTAAAATACACAATACGGCAGCCATTTAACCTCTTCCTCAAGATTTATTTTCTTCTAAGGAAGCTCAATCAATTGACAAAGGGATCCATCTTCATCAAGTATCTTTAGAGAAGTATCAATATTAAATACATTAAAGTCTTATTGATCAACTACTAGCAAGAGGGGCAAGATTTGGGACAAATCTTCAATTCAGCCCACTCATTCATCTTGAAGCTTTGAAGATCACTAAGGAGTGAGCATTAGAAGATCAATTGGGAGTTGCCTTAGGAGTCTCATGGCCAATGGACCCTTGTATGGGAAGCATTAAGCCTTCCGAGCTTCATAAGGCTTTATTAAAGAGGTATTTTTATCAATTTTCCTTAATCTCTCTTCGAAATCCTACTATTGAGTCTTAATCCACTTGCTTAAGAGGATTAGATCAATCATTAATCTCTCTTTGAAATCCTACTATTGAATCTTAATCCACTTGCTTAAGAGGACTAGATCAATCACTAAGCCTCTACTTGAAATTCATTCATCATTTTAATCATTCAATTTCTTTGAATTGCTGAAGTCGATAGAGTCATCCATTCTATTATTCATTCTTGTCAACGAATTCAGGCATGCTTGCCAATGGATTTCCCCTAAATTTTTATCTTGATTTATTCCCTTTTTATCAATCCTTGAGAGAAGATAAGTAAATACGATCAATTAGTGATTTCACTTATTACCAATGGATTCAGTCGCTTGTTTATATCTCTTATTGAAAAAGAGAAGCTTGCAAGAAGATGGTATGTGTTACAACAAAGGAATCCCATGGTATGTGAATATATCAACCAATTCCTAAACCTCTTCATGTATGTTGAAAGTGTTATTGATGATGTAAAGCTTCACAAGTACACATATGGATTAGAGCCTAGTTTATCAGTCAATGATGTTGTGGCCATTCAACAATCATTTGGACAGCAAAGTATTGTTGTTAAATGGGGCCAATTTGTGGAAAATTTAGGTCGATCTAACTTGTGTACAAGTAACCCAAGATTTTCCACATATCCTCTCTTGAATGCTACAAAAGCATGCTAGTAACTAGTCTCAAAACAAAGAATAAACAAGCTAAAATTAAGTTAAGAACCTCTTCAGCTCAAGTTAATACAAATTTTATACCTACAAACCTTTCAAAGAGTAGAAGGGAAAGGGCCTTTGTTTTGAACTATGGGGAGAAGTACATGCCTGATCATGTGTCAAAATGCATCCTTAAGAAAGCTAAGTTAATACTATATTTGTTATTGGAAGAATCAGGTGACAAAGAGGAGGTTCCACTTCCATATGACTATGTTGAAGTTGATGAATTTGTAGATCAAAATGATAAGTTTTATGATCCTTTGGATGATTTTCCTTTTGACTCTGATAGTCATATGCTTTTGATATAAGTGGAAGTGATCCTCACATGCTATTGGGTAGCAAATTCAGCCTACTCCATTTCCATGGATAGATGGGCAAGTTTAAGGGGTCCAAGTATGCTAAGTATTTGTAATATCCTAGTAAGGCTTAAAAAGCCTAAGATTAAAAATAAATAAGTCTAGGGAGTAGAGAAAAGGAGGAATAATCCCATTGTCATCTTCATCTTTCACTTTTTGTCAAGCCCAAATCAATGTTCAACAAGTAGTTGCCACACATCTTCTCAAACTTCTCTCCCTCATGGACATCATCAAATCTACTAGTGAATACATCCCCTCATCACCTTCCTTAAAACAACGGCATATAAAGCTACATAATCCTTAAAGGGTTAAGCCTTTAGGCTCTTAGTTTTTTTTTATCAAGGAGAATTTTGAAAAATACAAGAGAAAAGAGAGAGAGAAATATTGAGGATGGGAGGGAGAGAGATTACAAAGATACAGGGAGATTGAAAGAGATAGTGAAGAGGAAGGGAGGTTGATAGAGATAGAGAGAGGGAGAGAGAAAGGATAGAGACAAAGAGAGGGAAAGGGATCGAATGAGATAGAGGATAAAGGTTGAGAGATGAAAAGAAAAAGACAATTGCACGAGGTTCTCAAGACCCAAGGAGGTTCCCCATCTTCTAAAGTTCTCGTCCCTATTAAGACCCTCGCATCATTTGAGGATCTACTCTCAAACCCTCAAGCCTCTCTTACCACATTGAAAACTTGTCTCCCCATTCTTGTGGTGGCCTTGAGCAAGACGTGCTATAAATATGTAGAGTTTGCAAAGCAACAATGGCCCTAAAGTGTAGGAGTACTAGAGCAGGTCAAGAGATCACGTGTAGATAACATCATTCCAAACCAAGACCAGGTTTCTTCTATCATTATCTTGTTACGATTAAAATTGAGGAGTCATCATTGAGTTAAGTCAATGTAGAGGACGTGCAATTACCTCCTTCTAACCCCCCTGCCCAATTAGGACACCTTGTGGTGCACCCTAACTTAGTGGGGTGGATCTATATAATTCTTATTACACCTAGAGGGGCATTTGTAAGGAACTGCTTTTCTGTGATGGTGTTTAATCTAGGTGGTAGCACTTTAATCCATGAAGGTAGCTTAATCCATGGAGATAGATTATGTAGCAAGCATTAAGCATGTAAGAAAATAATGGATAAGAATTTAGTGAATACCTTTTCCTTTTTTTGCACTAATAGATAATGCTCAAGCCTAAATAAATGCTATGGAGAAGTTTAGGCCTCATCAAAATTTCTGTTGGAAGAGAGTTGAATCAAAGAAAAATTAGGCCCATAATTTAAAGGATATTTATATGGGATTAGGTTCTTCAATGATAAGGATTTGAAGTCTAAAATGGAAACCATTGTCCTTGTTCTAATTATAGTTTTCTATTACAAGAATGGATTATTTCAAATAGAGTAGGATTAATATAATTTATAGATTCTATGTTAACCACCAAAGATGCTATAAAAAATGTTCGTCTCTTCAATCCAAGAAACACACACAAATATCACAATGAAGTTCAAATCCTCAAACTTGCAGCAAAGCTTGACTCCTCATGTTCCTCACTCCAACTGCAAGCTCCCATGAATGCAACAGTGATACCAATGGAGAGGAAGTAATTGTGGGACGCATAGTCAATACAATGAGAGAGAGAGAGAGAGAGAGAGAGAGAGAGAGAGAGAGAGAGAGAGAGAGAGAGAGAGAGAGAGAGAGAGAGAGAGAGAGAGAGAGAGAGAGAGAGAGAGAGAGAGAGAGAGAGAGAGAGAGAGAGAGAGAGAGAGAGAGAGAGAGAGAGAGAGAGAGAGAGAGAGAGAGAGAGAGAGAGAGAGAGTGTGTGTGTGTGTGTGTGTGTGTGTGTGTGGTTTTTTGCTAAGTATAATGTTGTCCTTATTCTTCATTGTCTTCACTTATATATGACTATATAGTGTGTACTTATAAAAGGGGTATATGCTTGGCCTTTGGTCATTTGCCTTTATCCCAATAGAGACCAGCTGTGAATGACTAGATTTCAATGTGTACGGAGGTAAAGGAACTTCTTGCCTAATGCAAGGTGTTCTACTTATAACCATACAATCCCATGGCAAATAATGAGATTGAGAGACCATTTGTTGTGATCATCCAAGATGAGAGGATGCTTGAGATGGCAATTTTTTATCTCATAACAATACATAGTAGTCGACAACACTTTTTAAACCAATGCATATGGTTTTTCACTTTATGCACCTAACCACTTAGGGTCAACATTCCCTTGTGGTTCATGATGTATGTGTAACCTTGGCTCTAATCAAGAGAGAGTAGCTCTATAGATGACTCTCTAGAAGGTTTTCTCCCACATGAAGAATGTGCAACCATCAGCCACCATTGACATTGATAAGTGTCTCATAGAGCTAGAGGAGTTCTTAAAGGTCATCGATAGCAATCCTTACTATTGGCTTCTAAATCCCTAGCTTCGGAGGCATCAAGTTGCTTATCACATTTTGTTGTGTTGGTTTCTTTTGCAATGAAGGCATGTGTTGAGAATTTTTTGTCACGAATACTTTGTTACTTTTGTAGGGTTTTGACAAGGCTATTTGAGAATATAAGAGATACTAAATATTGACATTTTGATCATTTATGCCAATGTATAGGTGTTAGCACATTATTTTGACATAATCTATTCATCAATGTCAAACTTGATGCACTTCAAAGGACAAATTTGATGCCAATTACCATGTCCTCCTTCTAGAGCACTCCATGAGTCCCAATGTGTAGATGCACATTGTAAATGAATGGTGTGGTGGAGCTTGTATTTGGAGAAGATGTTGGCCCAAGTTAAACCATTTATTCCAAACTAGTAATGTGGAGACACATCCAATCGAGGGGAGAGACTCTAGCAATACATAAAGAATACAATGCTAGATTGCCAAATCTAGTGGAGAGACTCTAGCAATACATAAATAATACAATGCTAGGCTGCCAAATCAATCACTCCATTTTGAATCTACTCCACATCTTTGTTAGAGACTCTTAAACTAGAACTCGAATAGGGGGATGCTACTAGAGTTCTTCACACAAAAGAAAGAGATTGACAGACAACTTCTTAATGTACATTTGTTGATATTTTTCAATATGTGTCTTGCAAAATTTCAATATGTCAATGGCAGCATCTTTTTGCAATATTTTCTTTTAGCTTGAGTCTGCCCGACCAGTCATATTTCTTAGCGTTGCTAACCTTTTGTTTCCCCCATTTTCGTGAGTGGTGGTGGGTGTAAGCTAGGGTTATGTTAACTCTCCTCCTCACGAGTCACAACCTCGTCGACTGCAACCACTGACCAGTCCTTATTAGTGGGGGGGTGTGGTCCCTGACTCCCCCACTAACCCATGGTTTCAAACAGATGGCTTAAGCTCATTTGTCCTATGTAAAAAAGGTGAATTTTTTGATTGCCAAAAACCATGAACATCGTGTGCGCCCAAATTTCTTCAGGTGATACCTGTTAGCACGGCTGGTTAAAAGTTCAACTATAATAGCCTACGCCAGAGCATCTCAGGTGCGAGGGTCGTCCCATTCTTCGTCCCGAGTCCGACATGGCGGAAGCGCACGTCGGGAATCTTTCGCCTTGTCGACAGCTGCGTCGTCGAGTTCTTCTCCTCTAACCTGTACGTGATCATGAAGGCATCTCTTAACTGCAGAGAAGAGAAATCCCCTGTCCTAAGGGTGAAATACCCCCTCTCTCTCTGGGGCTTTCCATTGATCTCCGGCATTTCCATAGGTGACAGTTCCGACCTCGTGCTCTTCCTTTCAACTTCATTTGATGCAGGTCCTTCTCTGAAAGTCTCCTACTGGCCTGCGCTGGCCTCCTGTCCTCTTTTTGTCTCTCTGAAAACTGGTATTGGAGCCTGGGGCTCCCCAAACGGAGCAGTTCTAAACATTGTCGCCGAGATTAAACTGGCGCGAAACGGAGGCCCTTCTTTTGCCTTGCACATCAAGCCAAGAGTCGGCGATTTCAGCCTGAGAAAGCAAACCAAGTCCGTGACACCCTGCCGGCCACATTCATCTGCACGCCTTGATCCTGCGGAGTGCCGTGGCGTGGATGCCACCATCACCAGAACGCCATTGCATCTCGAGGCAAGCTCATTGTTTACCCCTGCTCCAATACGTCATACTTTTCACAAACATCCGCTAGTTGATGGCACGGCCAATTCGTGGGATGGTGAAGGTAGGGCTGATTTTTGGCAGAATGAGGGGTTTGAGCAAGTAAGGAGCAGGAATCCTTGTTTTGAATCGTGTAATGGGCATGAACCAGAATTTAGAAGTCCTACCCCCTCTTCTGTTGACTTTGAATCATCAATGAGTGAGCCAAAGATCCGAGAGATGCCATTTGCCAATTCAACATGGCATAGTGGTCCGAACGGATGCCTCAGAGGTTGGGGCTTGCATGTGCACAGCTCATTGCCTGTGGGACAACAAGCAAGATTGAATATGCGATGGGGTCTGC
Organism: Lygodium microphyllum; assembly: GCF_053477565.2. NCBI lineage: Eukaryota > Viridiplantae > Streptophyta > Polypodiopsida > Schizaeales > Lygodiaceae > Lygodium > Lygodium microphyllum. The sequence goes on along the minus strand of NC_141150.1, from coordinate 132,294,715 downwards.
AGCTTTATCCCGATTCTACTCAATGGCAGTGGAATAAGCTTGGCATCAGATTGCCATATCTTCACTTTCAGAAGATCAGCCTTCTTGAGCTGGGGCAGTTTCCATCCAAACCTGAGGAAGTTCATGAGCTATCACATGTAGCAGCACTCTGTGGCTCTATGAAGCCGCAACTTCATTTGTTGTATGCAGAGAATGAGGTTCTAAGGAAGGCTATGGAGGATATGAAGTCCCAATTTGAACAGCATGGGAGTGTAAAGTCTTGGAAACCTGTGGGGGCACCTAGCAAAGTCATTGGTGAGCATGGCATTCCCACTGACTCAAAGCTTTTGGAGCTTGCTCAAGGAAGCAAGGAGACATTGAACGTCAATCGAACTGCAAAGGGAAATAAAGACTCTGTTGGTAAAGACCAACATGAGAACAGTCTCACAGTCTCTGACAGGTTAAGCTGTACTGTTGATGGTCCAAATAAAGGTGGATTGGCCACTGATAGAAGCATTGGCAAAAGACAAATTTCAAACTCCATGCTAGATTAGATATGGGAGGAAGGCTTACACAGAAAAGTGCATTTATGGTTCTTCAACATATCATCACTTTCTATTGCCATTCATAGCAGGATAAGGCCAACTCAGATTCTCACATAGCAATGTGCCCAGATAGTGGAGCTAGTCTGATGAACACACTGATTTGTTTTAGGATACCATATGTTTCATACCTGCTTACTGTATGAGCTTCACAATGCATTTGGTGTGCTTATTGCGCAGTGTTCTGCACACACAATTACCTACAATTCCTGGCTTCATTTGTAAAACGTTACAGATGATGTCAATTTGAGGTGCAATACTTGTACAGTGCCATGATACCTGTAAGGTTAGATACATACCCTCTTGATGTACTACCACACTATTTTTCATCATATTTTTTACCTGATAAACTTTGTGTCAGACAAATTTACTACTTACAAGTAATTGTGCTTTTTTGACTGATATTTTGTCCTATTCTATGTTTGCCAGCTTTTGAATAGAGCACTTTCTTTGAACCTTGCAACTCATTTGTCTGAATGGTCGAGGAAACTTTTACTGCAGCATTGTGAAGCTATTATCAACTTGTTTCCCTGTTTAGATACCTACTGGTTAGTATTTTGGGAACCGGAAACATAATATTTCTACACCATGGAAATGAAGCAGTTTATGGGTATCCATTGTTACTCTGTAGAAGACCTCAAATGATAGTCTGTTTCAGTGAAGGCTGGAATGCATAGGCATGGATATGATATTGCGCTTTCACAACAATTTGTTAGGTACCAACACAGGCAGTCATTTAAAAATTGAGATGCATCTCTATCAAGCCTTGTCCATCCAATAAAAGATGGCTTATGCATTTCCAGGATGAGTGCATCTATTTGAAGAATAAAGAGTGGAACCGGCTGGTTTGGCAACTCTTTCAAAACCTGACAATCCAGCAAGCTGAAGCCCTCAGCAGGAAATTGATGTTAAGGTTACTGGGAAGAATGCCCTTGCTCCTGTTCTTGATTCTGCAGACCGGTTTTACCACTGCCTCTAGCATAACGTTGAAAATGCAGGCTACATCTCCCCAAACCCATGTACATGCTGGCCATCCATCAGGTAATGAGATTTGATCAGGGCTGAGGCGGTTTCTAGAAAGACAGTCTCATTATTATTTCCTATCAATTGGCTGATGCTCAGTTGATGCGGAATGATTCGACACCATTTGTTCCAAAAAGTGAAGAATATAACTGAAAATCGGATGCTGATGATGAAGAGATTGATCATGATGAGCTGGGACAGCAAAAGGCAGATCTGTAGGGTTGAATCAGCAGTCTGAAGCAGTGAGCAGCAAAACACAGCTGAAAATTGCCACGTGGCAGCTGGTAATCAGGTCATCTGCTTGGTGTAGGGTCAAGTTGGGTCAAGAGTAATTTAATATAAGAATCAATCTCAATCTCATGATTGAAATTGATGGTCTTAGGGGGAAAGTGTTGAAGCTGGAGTGCAACTTGGGAAGTAACCCTTGCATTAACTCAACATTGGCTGTAGCATTATGAGCCTTCCATTAATGGATATGATCAGGGTGGGCAAGTAGAGGATCTAACATAACCCCTAGACCAACTTCTAGGTCTCAATGACCTTGAGACTTAAGCAATTGTTGTATGACATTCAATCAAGTTGTCAAATTAGACCCATTCAAATGAGTCTTGTTACTAGGGGTATTCTTTGCCAAAGCAATGGGGTTTCCAGTGTTGAGTGATAAATAGGGAAGGTAGGGTTGGAGTACACTTGGGTATATGACTCGGAAGTGTCCACCATATATCGGTGATGTATCAATAGTGGATCCAAATGTGTGACTAGGTTGACTATAAATAGAGGATCGATATCCTTGCATCTTTGAGTGGCCCATGGAATGTGCAAGGACACATCATAAGTAGAGGATTTCCTTGCATTTGAGTGGCCATGGGTAGAGGTCCAAGGGGCATAAGGGGGATACCCAACATAAAAATCCTAAGAAAAGTCCACTTGTAGGTAGATGGGAGGTACAATGTCCATGTTAGGCATTCCTAGCAACGAAGTTCTATAGTATAGAGTAGAATGCACTTGTATGTAAGATGGGAATCCTAGCAAAGACCTAAAATCTAGATGTGAAAGATCTAAGCTAACATTAGAAATGGACATGGGCTTTGAGATCATGCAGAAGATCTTAATCCTAATGGACTTGATACGGAAGGAATGGAATCTAAAGTGGATTGGAGTCTAATCCTAAGCCACTAAAAGGCATGTAGAAGAGAACCTAATTGATCATATGAAGAGGGAAATATGAGATGGAATTGTCAATGATTAGTAGCAATAACATGCTCATATGAAAGGAAAGGTAATGTAACAAGAACACTTGAAGACATGCTTCTACATCTAGAGTCTCCTCTATTAACATTAACATAGTAATATTGGTAATGGTCTTGATAGTGACTTGCATTCGGATCTTGCAGAAGAGAAGGAGAAACATAGGGGTTTTGGCTCATCCAAATCCAATGGATTGTATAATCTTCATTGTCACGGGGATGTGAATTTTCAACTTATTGCTTTGGCATAATTATGTTGTGCACATTTGAGGTGCACATGTGAAGTGCAAGTTATATTAGACATGATTGTCCAAACCGTAGTTGGGAAATGGATGACATTGATAGAAGTTGTGACATGTTATGTTGTACAAGTGTTAGTGGGCTGCCTAGTGACAATCTTGACTATAGGCATAGAATGTGCCATGGGAAATGACTCATGGTGTTATTGGGACTAGAGAAAAAACATTTAATCCTTAGAACTAAGATCAATGGAAGTTGTAATGCTTACAAGTTGAAAGGACTTAGCATTTTAAATTGAGGATCGGCAGTGAAAAATTTGTAATTTTTGAATATTCACAGCTAATAAATACTGGAAACTCATTTTCAGAGGTTGAGAACTCTATTAGCAAGTGTGCCACTTTGGCAAGTGAAGAGAGAACATGCCATGCAAGGTTGGATAGCTAGTGGGGACTAGTTGGAAGGTGAAATAAGAAAGAATGAGTTGTGTGACTAGGTGATTTTTTCCTAGGGTCTACAATAACAACAATGTAGCCATCTAGAGCAAGCGACAATAGATGACCTATGCACTACGACATGTGCAAAAGTTTTCTCTACCTCAATGAGAAATGATGGCAGAAGAGGAGGGCATGGAAGCCACAATAGGATTCTACTCCCCTTTCAAAGTTGTTGGTGCCATTAGAATTGCCATGAGATTATCATTTGAAATATTCTCTTTTACTAATTTTCTCTCTCCTCTTAGCGAATCTAAATATATTCAACATCTATTCTGTTGACTCTAAACTTGATTAGTGTTGTAATTAATGTTTCTTAGACATATTGGTAAGCGTGTCCACAAATTGGAGTCTTGTGATTAAAGGGATTGATGTAGAGTGAAGAAATTGCAATAGATTTATAAGAAAATGTTAATCTATAATCGAGAAGATCTGCATGCAAGTATTCAAGGCTCAATTTGTTTTTGAATATGTATAAAGTCAAGGGGCAAATTGGGAATTTATTTTGCTAGTCATTTGTGATAGTCCTTTATTCTTGAATTTGTAGAGAGATTGACCAATCGATCAAGGAAGTGGGGACTCTTGGAGAGAGTTTCCTCTCGAATTTGAGGCAAGGCTTGGCTCTTCTCACAAATTAGAGCTCAATTTCAAGTTTGATTTCAATGTGCTTTAGGATTCAATGAATAAAAATTGAAGAAAAATAGTAAGGGTGCTAGATTTGGGGTCGATATGCATCAAATCATCGGAAAATTTGGGAATTTATGTTGCTAGTCATTTGTGACAGTACTTTATTCTTGAATTTGTAGAGAGACTCACCAATTGATTGGGGACGTGGGGATTCTTGGAGAGAGTTTTCTCTCAAATTTGAGGCAAGGCCTGACTCTTTTCACAAATTAGAGCTCAATCTCAAGTTTGATTTCAATGTGCTTTAAGATTCAAGGAATAAAATCTAAAGAAGTATAGCAAGGGTCTCAAATTTGGGGTTGATTGAGTATCAATGAACGGACTTTCAACATGAGTTGCATACTAAAAATGTGGGTTTTGATTGCAAGGTGGATACTTCACACATTCTAATGCTAAAAATTAGCAATAAGAGGAGAATTCTAATGCTTAGTTTAAGGCATAGCTAGTGGTAATAGTTGAAACATTGTCTTAGCTTACAAAAGATCCTTGGTTTGTCAAATTTATGCACCCAAATAAGGACAGAAGGATCAAGGAAGAAATCATCTTCTAAGGCTTCAAAGAAGCATGACTCACCAAAAGTTGAGGCAACTCAGGCCCAAATGCACCAAATGCCATGAAGGACCAAGTGCAAAGAATAGTAGTGGGAACAACAAATCATGGCAATCTTGGAAATGCTAATCCAATGTCTTTTGGACAACAAAGTATGTATCTTAATGTTAGAAATCCAAACTACTTTGGTAGTGGTCTAATATTCCATGCAATGGTTGGACATGGTGTGACACCTTTTGGTATGCATGGTACAAATGCCTTCGGTATGTAGCAAGGACTGTATGATCAAATGAACTTAGGAATGGCTAGTGCATGATAATGTGGCACCAAAAGGCAACGTAAAATATGTTAATGGTGGGAAGATAGTAAAGTTTGATACTTTTAGAGGTGCGCAAGATAAATTGAAGGCATTGACTTTCATTTAGGAATTTGATGGTGTGTACATAGGGAGAATTTCATGAAGTAATCTAAAATATGCAAGGCTACCACTTTTTTGAAGAGTAATTTTACAATGGTGGATGCCACTTTCTTATGCAAGGTAGATTACCATTCACATGGGTATAATTTAAGCAAGTGTTTGCTTGAGCATGGCTAACTAACATCTTTGAGGCGCATGCTATGATTGCATGGCATAAGCTTGATATTCTTAGTGCAAAAATTTGACGTAGTATATATGATAAGAAGTTTTGGGAATATTGATGCATGTTACTTCTTACCATGTAGTACCTCTTTTGGAACAAATAGAAAAGTATTATTGTGGGTTGTTGAAGACCGAGAGGAAATTTACTATCTCATATTCTTCTCAAATAGCTTCATGTGTGCAAGAAAATGTCATAAAGTTAGATGGTTAAACCTACCCCTAAAAGGCAACGTCTCCATGTGAAGAGTGTATGAATTATAGCAACTAATTATTTCTCAAAAATAAAAATGCGACTCTCATAGGAAACTACAAGTCTATCCTACATTAAAATAATTGAGAAACAACCCCAATATTGTTGCTGCATGTATCACGTTGTACCACAAATGACTTATTGTGATGTGGACAAATCAATGCTAAACCTAACAACTTCTCAAGTCTTGAAATCTCCAATCATCTCAATCAAAGAGGCACTTCTTTCTTTCATAAGGCATGAAATGGAGATGTAATTTCAGGCCCCAAAAAACTACAAATCTCATGAACATTCTTTAAGTAAGACCATGTGTGAGTAGCATCAACTTTAGCAAGATTTATACATATACCATCAACTCTAATAAAATGTTCCCCAACTAGTAAATTTTATACAATGAAAAATCACTCTTTTTATCATTAGTGACCAATGAATGTTTTCTTAGCTCATTGAACACAATAGCCATGTGCTTGCAATTCTCTTCCTCATTCTCAAGCTTGATATGAACCTAATGATAACCACTCTTTAAGCCAATGCAACTCAAAATGGCAAAACCTTGCATATTATGTCCATTATAATCATCATTGATCCTAGGAATCAAAAAACAATTCTTGATCATGATATTAGTTAAAGCACAGTAGTCAATGCACATATGCCATGACCCATCCTTTTTCTACATCAATAGGATTGGTCAACAATAAGGAGATAAGTTGCGTTGAATCAATCCCTTTTTCAATAGCTTTTGAACTTAGCTCATAATATTATCTTGTTGGGTTGCACTCATTCTATACGATTGCTTACTCAATGAGGTACTACCAAGGATTAGATCTATGGCATGATACTCTAGCCTTTCAAGTGGTAGCTACCCTTGCAAAGAATAATCAACATACTCCCTTAAGAATGTTGAGCACTCCTTTTCCAATCTCACAAATGCAGTACCATTGATCATTGCATACATACAATGGCACCATGGTCCAAGCAGTACCTCACATCCATCCAATGTTGCAATAGAGAACTCTTCAATGTCCAAATAATGTTGAATGTGTCAAATTTTTTTTCCAATGATGGGTGTGACTAGCTCTACACGACCACAACATGACATTCCCACTTTTCTCATTCCTTCTTAGCTCAACCTTTCAGATGCCAAGTCTAGTAGCCATGTGTATGGAGATAAAATTGGCATTAACACCTACATTAAAGAATATCATTGCACATTGATCAAGCTCTTGGAATGGAGGAGGTTGCACAAGGACCATGGGACCATCTAAAGCTTTGGATCAGCCTAAATACAATGAATGGAGTAAGAGATGTGTCCACTACAACCTCGAAGCTATCCAGTTTTCTTGCTTGTATGCTTGTGAATCTAGTCGTTTGGAGAGGACAAGAGAGCAACTAGATGAGAGCTAGTTAGCCAAAGAAGGCTAAACTCTTGAAATAATAGGAACTTTACTCATGTCCCATTGTTGAGAGCCCTAGTTCCTCCACAATCATCTATATGCACAATCTAAAAATGAAACATTGAGATGAATTTTTTGTATTGTATGCATCTCAAATAGCTTCATGTATGAAAGAAAATATCATAAAGTTAGATGGTTGGTTTGCATAGTGAAACCCACCCCTAAAAGGTATTGTCTCCACGTGGAGATTGTATGAATTACAAGTAATTCTTTCTCAAAAACCTACAAATTCATTTCAATACCATGAAAAACACAACTCCCATAAGCAACCACGTGCCCATCTTGCATTAAAGCAATCCCAATGTTGTTGCCACATGTTAAAATCATAAACACATGATGTACTTTGGAGGTTGCACAAGAGGCACACATTGCCTAGCCTAATTCTGTACTTTTCTTTTCTTTTCTCCTTGCATTCTTATTTTTCCTTTTTTTCTTCTTTTTATTTTTCTCTTTCTATTTTTATTTCTTTTGATTATTATTTTACTGACATGTGTAATTGCATAATACAAAGGGAGCTTGTCACTTGGGGGGTGGGTGTAGCATTCACCAAAGGTTGACCTTGTCCTAATAGATATTTCTTTATTGCATGGCAAAGGCTGAGGGAAGTGGTGACTTTGAGTGCATGTGGTGAACTTGCTATCCACCATGTTCTCTAGCATAGTTATAAAAAATATGGTAGAAAAATTACTGTAAGATGAAATCACGCCATTGCCACCTTTTCAATTCTTGTATTTATATAAAAAAACAAAGATGGAAATCCATCTTCATCCAATGTGATCGGTTCACAAAGGAGCTCCATTTATAGCCTCAGATAGTTGTATGCTGTGATGAAGGCTGGGTCTAGGTAGTTGGCAAAAGTCTTCATGAACCAATTGAAGGAGGGCACGAGATCTTGTGGTTGGAATATGTAGCTCTTTTCCTTTAGGAGGGCATAAATATTGGGTACCTTAAGGAAATTATAACACTAGATCTTGTGGTTGGAATAGGTAGCTCTTATCCTTTAGGATGGCATAAATATTGGGTACCTTAAGGAAATTATAACACTAGTGCTTGTAGCAAGAAGACTTACCAATGCTTACCATGTCACCATTGTTTGTATCAATAAGCTAATGTTGAAGGACCTACTGTAAGTGTAGTGTACCCCTGTTATATCACTCATACTCTTCCTAAGGAGTGTTTCTATCTTACTTATGTAGTGATTAGTGCATGTGCTTGTGCGGCTAGGAGTTGGATCAAAATTTAAGTGAACTTGGAATGTTTTTTACATGCGAGGATCCAATTGTTGGAATGAAGTTGTATTGTGCTAATCTTAGGGTGAAAGGTTGTCCACATAAGCTTGGGGTGTCTTGCCCTTGATGTGCCTTGAGAATGTGATGTGGGGGTATGGGCTAGGGCGTTAGAGATAGAGCTGGCTAACTAAGACCATATGCTTCTAACATGAGGACCCTAGGTATAGTGAAAGTGTGATGTTCTCTTTTCCTTTTCTTTTTCTTTTTCTTTTCTTCTTAAATTTTTAGGAAGAAAATACAAATGAGTGTGTGGAAGGTAGTAGACTATTCAAGGAGTAGTTTGAGTATTCTTTGGAGGTTTTGTTTATTGAGGAGATATTCCTTTATAAACTCATTAAGCTATAAGGATGACTCAGGGAAGAAGGGGTATGTGCATATGGAGAACCTACTAACCATTATGTGTTCTAACAATTACACATAGAAAGTAGGTACCCATACTTTCCTAACATGGAGTCAAACTATTTCCACTTAATTAATACTTGCATTTATGTAAAAAATTATGGTAGGAGCCTATCTTCATAGTGTACAATTGATTGTTGCAGCTTCTTATTAGGATCTTGGGGTAATTCTATCTTGTGAATGAAGGAGAGGTTTGGGAAGTTTGTGCATTCTCTCATAAAATGATCAAATGATGGCACTGGGCTTACGAGCTAGGACAAGTAGGTAGGTCTTATCTCTATGGGTGGCCCTTACATTTGAAATCCTAGGACACTTGTATCTACCAAGTTTTCCTTCTTCATAATCTTTTCCATGCCTCCATGGATAGAGGCAATCAAGTGAATTTGCTCTCTCATCTTTATGTGGGTAGTAACAGAAGGCTTCTTGTGCCTTTTAGTTATTTTCAAGGATGGGGTATCGCCATTCTAACTGACTTGGCCATCAAGTGAATCCACTCTCTCATCTTTATGTGGGTTGCAAAAGGCTTCTTGTGCCTTTTAGTTGTTTTCAAGGATGGGGTATTGTCATTCTAGCTGACCAAGGCTTCCCTTAGTTTTTTCTTGAGATTTTTACACCCTCTGTGTGCATGGCAAGACCTATGATAGATTATGAGATCCAATGGGTCAAGCCGATTACTTGATATACTCTCACTTGCTCATATAAGTGGACACATTGTGTGTATGAGTAGTGGTCTTTTAAACATGCCCTCTTCACTCACTTTGAAGTGTAAGACTACCAAAATACTCGATCTTTGTCTTTCCTAGTACCTTTGCACAACTTCTTCTGGATTTTTCTCTTCTTCTTGCAATAGGAGCTCAAGAGGAAGAGGATACATAGTCACCTTTTGCGATTGTGCTATCGATGTCTACACCGTGGTGGCATATGACTCCTTCTACTCTTGACCCTCTTCTTTTGTGATGTTTGCTCTTCAGATTCATCGATGTCTACACTGTGGTGGCATATGACTCCTTCTACTCTTGACCCTCTTCTTTTGTGATGTTTGCTCTTCAGATTCACCTACATCAAGCTCGACTGGTTTTGACAGATTAGTGGGGGTGTCATAACTATTCGTGGATCTATTGCAATGGGAGATTTTGGATGGGGTGTTTTTGGTTGCAAAAGACCAAACTGCCTTTAGTTTGTGATCCTCATGACCTCATGTTCTCATTGTTTAGGGATCACATACTTGCAAGGTTCTAATTGGACCTTATGTTGACCTTTGTTGTCTAGTGCTACTCCTAGGCCATTGGATATCTTCATTAGTATTGTCTCATATTGTTTTCAAGTCTCATTTTCTACTAGGCTTAAGACCCCTATCAAGCTAGTAGCTATTATCTCCTATAGGCCTACACATGCCACGTTCCATTGGACCTATACCTATTGATGCTCTAGGATTTCTTTTTCCTTCTCCTAAGCCAACTGGAGTGTGACATTAGTCGAGTGGTGATTTGGTTCTAATAGTTATTTTCACAACTCCTCCACTTCTTTCTCCCTAGCCTCAAGTGTTGGCTCTTTCTCTTTAAGCTCAAAGTTCTTTTCTTGAAGTTTTGAGTCTTTTTTGTGGAGTTTTGTTTGGAGCTTCTATATCTATTCATCAAGTTCCACAAGGAACTTCTTGTAGGTATCTTGGATTCCTTAGTCTTTCTTGAAGTCCTTATCTAGCCTTTGCTTGATCTCTTTTTAGTTCTAGATGTGGCCACTTTAGAGCTCATAATTTGCCTATTGTACTCTATCCTATGGTGGGCTCTTGCATATTGTTGGAGGTTTCATCAAGGCATGGCGTGTTGTCTTGGTTTAGAGTGATGGCTTATTCTATGTAATCAATTTCTAAAGGGTTGCCAAGTTATAAGACTATGATCCCTTTGTTGCATTCTCTGCCCTTATGACCAATTTGTACTATTCTTAGCTCTACTTCATTCTTAGCTTTTCTCTTGGTTTAGAGTGATGGCTTATTCTATGTAATCAATTTCTAAAGGGTTGCCAAGTTAGAAGACTATGATCCCTTTGTTGCATTCTCTGCCCTTATGACCAATTTGTACTATTCTTAGCTCTACTTCATTCTAGCTTTTAACTTTTTCCTCTTTTTTTGGACCTCTTTTTAGCATATCTAATTATCATTCACCACTCTCCTATTTCTCCTTCACCAAAATCTCTTGAAGATGAGCTCATTCCTTCCCTTTTTGCTTGTCCTGCTTGTTAGTAGGGTTAGGGTTCTCAATCTCTACTCTCTATTTCTTTTCCTACTCTTGAGTGTTGTGCTCTCTAGTCCCATCCTTTGGTGGTGGAGATGAGGTACATAATGTGATGGCGAGATTCCTTGTTGCAAGGGTACTAAACTAATGGCTACAATGCTTGTCAATGCATTGATATGACTGACAATGTTGTTTCTTGCTTCTATGCGGTTGAGCTTCATTTTTGAATCCTTCAAGGGGACTTTGTGGGCCTTGATTAGGGATTTGGTAATAGATTCTAACCAAGAGGCATCTAGGTCTTGGTTGGCCAGTTCATCATGGCTTTGTTGTAGGTGAACAACGAATGGAACACTTATGTTGTGGCACTTAACTTTTCATCAGGGATAGCCTTCAAAAGGACCTCTTCATTATTTACCACTAACTCATCTCACCTTTGTGAGACTCGGGATGTTCTTTGTGCTCTATTATACTTTCTTATTTTAGCATTGATTCTTAGAGTCTCCTCTACTAACTTTGCGGTAAGTTCAATTCTTACTTCTCACTCTTCATATCGTTGGACAAATTGCGGGGGGAATAGGTGAAACTATTGGTCTTAGTATTTGGGTAACACTTTCTAATGAGAACCATGTATGCCATGAAATGATGTGAGTTGCTATGGCCTAAATGTAATTGGCTAAACCACAACTAGCTATGGGCTCTTGAGTGATCTAGTACTTATTCACCAGGATTTCAAGATTGGTCAAGATCTAGAATTGTAAGGGCCCAACTCCCTACATGTTCACCTCCAAAATTACCTTTGCTACATGGTATGCCATCTACAAAAAACAAAAATTCCCATTGAAATTATCCATAAAGAAAATAAAATTTAATTTACTTATGGAGGAATGGAAGCACTGGAGAATAAGCTTAAGCTTTCCTCCCCTTGCAAAAAAGAAGGCAAGCTTTGAGCTTGGGGACTTTGTTAAAGTTTATGCATGAATTTTTTGAGTTTTGATTTAGTTAAGGATGAGTGTCTTATTTATATGTATAGCAAGAATTGCTATTTTATATACATAGTTTGTTTTGAGGTATCCACTAGTCATAGAAGTTAGGATTATACTTGAGGCAACAAAGTGTATCTTAAGACATTTCAAAGTGTTAATATGTTTTCCAATGATAGACATTAGTAAAATTGTTTCTTTTGTATAGCTATAATATGGCACTACTTTTTGTCCCTTACAAGCCTCAAAGTTTTCATTCTCTCTAACCTATGATGAAAGGTTGTTCAATGGCTTTCACTCATGCTAGAGACACTTAGAGAAAGGCATCATGAAAGGCAAGCTAGTGTTTTGACAAGGCTTAAATCTCTTGATAGTTTACAACCATGTGAGTGATGTAAAAAAAAATCTCATTACATGATTGCAGGAATCTCTTGTGACTATAAGAAGGTAGAACTTAAATGATTGAGTGTTTATTGAGTTGATGGCACTTGGAAGACTTGATTAGAGATGAGCTCCACCATAGTTGCATCCATGGAAGAGGTGAATATTGGTCTTCACATGCTCGATCATATTCTCGTCTTGGGCACCATACTTGTCTTTCTCATCAAACTTTGACTTCACATATCTTGGTCCTTGAATCCTTCTTAAAATGACATTTAACAAGGCCTCACTGATGGTCAAAGGGGTAGTGCACCCTTTGTGCTAGGTAAGGAATGGTGGTGGATATTGTGCCTTCAATGTTGTTTTAAGTATTTTGCAAATTAGAAGCCCTTGAGAGGAATAGGATGTTGAATGGACTAAGTTTAGGGTAGAAGTATGATACTAGACCATAATTTGGAATAACCTCAAAAGGGAAAGCTAAGCACAATAGAGTGAGTTGGGTCAAAATTGATCATAATGGTATATATATATATATGTATATATCTCAATGCCAAACGGAAGCATTTTGCTAGCCTTTGACTCATCTCCTCTCTCTTTTCTTCTATCTTTCTCTTACGAGATCTATCCCTCTCTATACATCCTTCTCTCCCTCTATACTTCTCTCTTCTATCTATGTTTTATGATAAGCATGGGGGCATAGTCAGTTATGTGTTTGAAGGATTTATTTATAGCCTTCTCATCTCTTTGATCCTATCATTTGGGAGAGGGGGAAATAAACCTGAAATGGGTGTAGCCTCATTGGTTGGTTGGTTGTTGTTTTTTTTTTGGGTGTTCAATCTTAGCTCCCTAATGTAGAGAATAAATGTAAAAAATATGAGTGAATATGTCCAAATGCTAGTTAGCAGTCGCTCTAAGGCTGAGCATTAGTGAGAGAGATTTCAAGCATACCTCTAATAAACACAAGGATCAAGACTTTGTGAGAGAGGTTTCAAGTGTATCAAATGGTTGTGGAGATAGATGAGGTGGCCTTTACAACTTGAAATATTCCAAATGTCAAACTAATATGTCCCAAAGAAAAAAGGGCAAACTCTTCGGTTTAGTTAATGTCTTCTCCCAAAGAGTTAATGTTTGGAGAAAACCTAGGATGGAAATTGGATCCTCAATGTGAAAGAAATATGAGGTAGATATACTTGCATACATGCACATGAGTGTATGCACACTCCATGTATGTGTATGTGAGTACATGTGGACATATGCGTTTATAAAATGTGTATGCATGTGTATATATGCATGGGTATGATACCAATATATATGTATGTAATATTGTATGCATATATAAATATGCATACACATGCATGTGTGTATGTAGATTCTCAATACTTAAATCCACCAAAAAGGCACATATGCTATTTTAGACCTATCAAAATAGTTGCTTCGAGAATAAGGTTGACAATAACAAGCTCACACCCTTGCAGTTTGACATCTTATATATATATGTATGTATGTATGTATGTATGTATGTATGTGTCACATTCTAAGATGCTACTGGCTCTCTAAGAGCTATCATGTATGTTCTGTGTGTGTGTGTGTGTGTGTGTGTGTGTGTGTGTGTGTGTGTGTGTGTGTGTGTGTGTGTGTGTGTGTGTGTGTGTGTGTGTGTGTGTGTGTGTGTGTGTGTGTGTGTGTGTGTGTGTGTGTGTGTGTGTGTGTGTGTGTGTGTGTGTGTGTGTGTGTGTGTGTGTGTGTGTGTGTGTGTGTGTGTGTGTGTGTGTGTGTGTGTGTGTGTGTGTGTGTGTGTGTGTGTGTGTGTGTGTGTGTGTGTGTGTGTGTGTGTGTGTGTGTGTGTGTGTGTGTGTGTGTGTGTGTGTGTGTGTGTGTGTGTGTGTGTGTGTGTGCGCGTGCGTGCACACGTGCGTGCACACACACGCTAATGGGGTCTTGTATAAGTTGAATCACTCTCCTCCTCTCTTTGAGGTTTCTCTTTAAAAGAATTCTATCTAAGATATCTCTCAAAACCCCCCTGCCCCCTCTCTCTCTCTCGCTGGTGTGGAAGCCTACTGTGCGAGAAGCTTGTGGAAGTGCCATAAGTCATACACACACACTGATGCAATCCTAGGATGCACTCTCTCGGCTCCTCTTCTACGTCCTCCTTGAGGTATAACTATCTTCTATATGCATATCTAGTATTGTTGCAAATCAATGCCATAAGTTTTCATGTTTCAATGAAAACAAGTGTCTACTTATAGTCTATCTCATTGGTCTTTTGGGGAAATCACTTACAATAATGGAACCCTCTACGGGCTCTCAATCACTGAATAAAGAGATTGAATTTTAGTGCAAGAAAACAAAGAAGGAATATTGGGCTTCTCAAAAGTGGAAGCAATGAGTGGTAATGGTCAGATCTAGGATGGAATGCAATAATGGGGTGTTGGATGAACAAAACTAACGTAAGAGATGTCAACCTATGGTAAAACACTTCAAAAATTTAATCATTGCAATGGATACATGCACTAGGAAGGAAATGTTTGATGAAGTTCTTCAGTATGCTTGCTTCTATGCTATGCAGAGTAAGCCAAAAGAGTTGTAAGCAATTATATTGAGAAATATCTACAATACTTTGAATGATGTGAAGATTTCAAGATCTTCATGTGAGTTTTTTGTGAAAGAATCAATGATGATGATGTTGATGAATGGAGAAAGTGGAGAGCAAAGCACTAAAATCAGCATCCCACAAGCTACCAAGCTAAAGAAACATATATATAGTCAACCATCTCTTAGGAATGGAAAGTGAAGCCTATGGTTTGTTCCCTACATTTGGATATTGTAGACAAGATGTATGGAGAACCCACATCACACAAATTTTTGAAGACTTAGTCTTTTATTTTTGGATGGATGAGATAAGGTCATCCCCCCAACAAAAAGGATATATATATAGTAAAAGAATCATTAGATATTCATATGTAAAACATCTAGTCCACATTCTAGAGGAGTCTCAAGGAATGATTGTTTTGTATGTATCATTGTTTATTAGTACTATAACCCAATTTCAGTGTTTTGCACCACTTGCTTAGTCATGTTGCAGTGTTAAGAAGTTTTGAAACCTTTACTATATACTAGTCTCCAACAATTCCAAATGTAAATTTTGCTTCAGAATGTCTATTTTTGAAGCAATGATATGAGTGAATGGCAAAAGTGGGGAGTGAATATGTAACATGAGTATAGTGCATGCTACCAAGCTTGACAGAATTTATAAAATAAACATATATACAACCAAGCATCACCTAATAGTGACAAGTGATGCTAATGGTTTGCTACTTGCATTTGATGATTTAGTATAGTGGCTTGTAACAATTTATGATGTTGTCTTACTTTAGTATTTCTAAATATCTTTAAAGAGCTTTATCCTTGTACTTACATGTGCATCCTTTCTATCTTTGAATTCCTGTTTAATTTTATTGGAGCTATCTAGTTATAAGTAGTGCATTACAACTTGTTTTTGTCTCTCAACTGGTCTTTGATTTTATGCACCACTCTTTTTTATCTTTAAACCAATTTTACATTTTATTGGAGCTAGGTACCAGTGGTTCCCTACAACTCATAAGTGGTCTCTAGCACTAACACTGCTACACTACCACTAACAAGAGGCATGTGAATAGTTACAAGTGATGCTTTGCCACTCACAACTAGTATGCTACTAATCATGGATTTTCTGCTTCACTTATGATCACTTACAAGAGCTTCACTATAGTGCACTACTTATAAGTTATACATCTCCAATTGGAAATTGGAAACGATATGCTACATTGTGCAAGTGGTCATTACAACTTACATGTGGCACATTACCACTTGTAAGTTGTCCCCTCTTCTACTTGCAACTAAAATGCTACCCCTTTAAAGTGGGGCACAACCATTCATAAGTGATATGCGACCCCCTACAAGTGGTCCAATACCACTTAACAATGATGTGTAAGACTTTCAAGTGGCTCAATACTACTGACTAAAGATCCAATATGATATCAAGCAATATACAACTTATAAGTATTTCTTGAAAAAACACACGAAAGTGGACCCCTACCACTTACAAGTACTAACCTAAGACTTACAAGTGGTACCCTACCACTAGAAAGTTGTCCCTTGTCACTTGAAAGAGGTTCCCTACCACTTAAAAGTGGTGTGTAACTGGGACCCTACCACTTGCAAGTGGCACACTATGATTTCAAGTATTCTCGTAGAACTTGTAACTGTAGTACTACTAATTCTAGTGGTGAGCTACCATTTTCAAGTGGTCTACTTCACCTTACAAGTGGTTCCCTACTACTTAAAAGTGGTTCATATAACTTTTAAGCGGTTTGCTACCACTTACAAAAGGTCCATCATCATTTCAAGCTTTGTTACTACTTACAAAAGACTTATGCCCACTATACAAGTGTTATTACCACTTAGATATGGTGCACCACCATCTGAAAGTGATCCCCTACTAGTTATAATTGGAGCCCTACCACTCATTGATAATGCACTACTATTCCTAGTGGTTTGCCTCCTTCTAAATGGTCCTCTACCACTTCAAAGTGGTGATTCACTTCCAAGAGGCCTCTTACCACATACAAAAGATTTGTCACCACTAACCAATAGTAAGCCACTTGTAAATGTTTGTTGGCTAAACTCACGTGGCTACACAACATCACTTGTATAAGCCCACTTGTTTGTGGCTATCACTTTCATTTTTTATGCTACCATGGACAAGCAACCACAATGGGTAACTTATAAGTTAAACACATCAAATTAATGCTTTCAAACAATGATAACCACATCTAAGTGGTGGCAAAACACTTGCAAATGGTTGCTTTTCACTTACAGTGGCTTCTTCCACCACTTGCAAGTGGTTTCTTTTTAGTTACAGTGGTTTTCCCTCACTTATAAGTGGTAAGTCACATTATTCTAGTGATCAATCATTCACCTCTTCCTATCGATTGGTTGCTCAGGGGTTCTAAGTGGTAGTAATAACCACTCATAAGTCCTTGCTTTTTACTAAGGAGTGGGTTTCCATCACTATTAATTGATCATTCATTGTTTTACTGATTAGTCACATCTTACCATTGATTGATGAGTACTTTTGTATGGTTGAATCACTACTTCAAACAAAAAATTTGCACTATTTATCAACACTTGGTATTTATATACCATTATGAAGTAGTCATGGTGCAATTTAACTATGAGAGCTCATAGATAACTATCTTTGAACATCAACCCCTACCATTTTTTGACCTTTTGGAAGTATTGGCCACGTCTTTATGTTATCAACATCACTTTCAAGTATTGTGCTTCTACTTTTAATGTTGCCACATCACTCTCTTGTGGTGCCAAACCACTTGTTAATGGTATTGCAACACTTCTTAGTGGTTTCTCCTCACTTTTTATATCGTGTTAGGTTATAGGTAAAACATTTCTAATAAATGTAGTTCTTAGAGGTGTTAACTTCTTTTAGTTGATAATTGAATTGACTATCACTAATTTTATTACTAATAGTACTACATTGTATGTTACAGGTTGAACTCTATGCTAGATTCAAGGTAAAGTATATAGATATCCAAATTTCAATGTTGTTTTGAGTCTTCGAAACCATTCTTTATCCAAAAATTGAGGCATCGCTACATATGTTGCTGTATTATACATGTATAGATGATTTTTCTTAATGAGATTGTGAATCACATGCGTATCAAAGTTTTGATCTTCATGATTATTGCTGCACATGCAACTATTATTTGTATGGTTTTCATGATGGAGTTGTGAGTAATGGATGTCTTGCACAAATAGTATCACTTCAATTTAGAAGTCTATCCTCTATCCTATTCCTTCTTGTCGTACTTTCCATTGCCACAAATGCTTAATGGGAACATATAATGCATGTGGTCTCAGTAAAATTCACTTCTATCCAAGGGAAGATCTTGAGCAAAGTAAGTAAATACCTATCATGGTCTTTCAAAATATAGTGGGTACCAATGGATCAAAAAATGGTGAGAAGAGCCCTATGAAAGACATTATCTAGAAGAAAATGCTACTTATAGAACTTTTGCTAGTGAATTGAGACCAATTCAAGAAGTGTGTCATTGATGATTTCATATTCAGGTGGCAAGCACAATGACTCAAAGACTACATGGTATCTTTGTTCCCTAATGAGATAGTGGTCTCTATCATCGTAGACTTTACTGAGAACTACTCTTTCAAGTATGTTATTGATGATTTCATATTTAGGTGGCAAGCACAACAACTCAATGACTACATGGTGCCTTTATTCCTTGATGAGACGATGCTCTCTATCATCGTAGAATTTACTAAGAAATACTTCTTCAAGGAGCAAAATGAACTTCATCAATGCATTGGTACACTAAGCAAGTTACTATTTTTGCAAAGATCGCTTATTTTTACATCAGATGCCATAAAGGAGACCATGCACTTTCTTGTCTTAGATAACAAGCAATATGACACGTTATTTACATAGCATACTTTTCTCTTATGTGCCCAATGGTTGAGAGATCGAGGGCTTAGTTTGATAAAACATTGGGTTTGATCAAATACTACAACTTCACAATTAACAAAGAAACCTTTTTAGATTGTTGCTAGATATTGGGGTCTTACTAGCATAAAAATGACATGAAATTTTATTGGCTCGATGCATGGGATGAGAGAACATGATGGGGCTAGGATAGTCTTCAAAAGGTCTCTAACTCATAAGGAACTGACACAAAATAGTGTCTGCTTGACTTGTGCCCACTGTGAAGTTGTTTCTTTCTTGAGAATGCACCTTCATACAAGAGCAATTGTTATGTATGACAAGCAAAAAGAGAGTTGATAGGATCTTCTAGGAGGTCAAGCTCAATTATGTTCAATTTGCAAAGTCATGTAATGCAAGTTTTCAATATTAAAAGCATCAAGTTTCAAGAAGAAGTTTATGCAAAACTTCCTTCCTCCACAATTCCATGAAAAAGCCATAAAGAAATGGGACCTTCTTCAGCAAAGAGATCGTGAGCCTATTCCTCAGTACATCGAACGCTTTTGGAATGCCTTACTCCAGTTACGCATGCTTGAAGACGTACCTGAAGCGACTCACAAGCGCAAGTATATGTCTAGATTACTTGGGCATTACTACGCTGAAGTCAATATGTTCAAGCCTGCAACTCTTGAAGATGCAATTTCTTTAGCTCATGACACTGAAGACAAGCTTCGAGGAAGAGACAAGCGTCCACAACAATTTCAAGCAAATGGTAACTATGGATCTAAGCAATTCAATTCAAATTTTAGAAGATTCAATCAAGGTCGATTTCCTTCATCATCTTTCTGTAAGTCTTGGGCAAAACCACCTGCTTTACCATCGAATACCAATCAAAACCCTAAGCCAACTTCACAGCCAAATCCTAATATTCCTAGACTTCCTGCCATTGCAAACAATGTATCTAAAGCCAAACCTATAGTGTGTTACAAATGCCACCAACCTGGACATCTAGTAGCCAATTGCCAATCGAAGAAGCCACGTGTCCATATCAACTATCTTGGAGCAATGGAAGATGAAGAACATGAAGAAATGCCTGATTTCATGGAAGATGAAGATGATATTACTATTCCTTCGGATACTTTACCAGGTATGCCAACTCCACATTCTTTATTGACAATGAAATGTTTAGTGCATGGAAAAGAAAATATTATTTTGCATGATGATGGTAGTACTCATGACTTTATTTCTGCAAAGTTAGTGAAAGAATTGAAATTACAAACTGTTCCTACGCATTATCGCATTAAAGCAGCATTCTTAGGCACAAGGTATAATGGAACACAAGAGGTGCATGATTTAGAAATTCAAATGGGTGAATACACTAAAAGAAGGAATTTTCTAGTTGTACCATTACAGTCCAATGATATTATTTTAGGTATACCTTGGCGTCATCAGCATAATCTTGATATAGATTATTCCACACATTCAATTAATATTCATTTTCAAGGAAAACATATTACATTGTATGGTATGCATGCATCTAATGCTTTTCCACTGCTTTCTCATACTCAAGCTAAACGTGCATTACGCAAAAGTAGTAAATCTTATCTAATTTGGGTGAATGAATTGCAAGCTAAAGAAAAACATATGCACCCTAGGCATAAAGAATTCCTTGCACAATTTAAAGACTGTTTTGTAGAAGATCTACCACCTGGTTTACCTCCTTCATGTCCTGAAGACCACAAAATAGATTTAATTCCTGGTACACAACCACCTTGTAAAGCACCATATAGGCATAACCAGATAGAGCAGAAAGAAATTCAAAATCAAGTTGAGGAATTACTAAATAGAGGACTGATTAGACCTAGTAGTTCTCCATTTGGTGCACCTGTTTTGTTGGTAAAGAAGAAGAATAATACTTATCGTATGTGCATTGACTATCGTGCTTTAAATAAGATTACTGTAAAGAATAGATATCCAATTCCTAGAGTTGATGATCTTATGGATAAACTGCAAGGTTCTGCCATATTTAGTAAAATGGATCTTAAATCTAGTTATCATAAGGTGAGATTAGATAAGTCTAACATATTCAAGATTGCATTTAGAACACAATTTGGTCATTATGAATTTTTAGTGATGCCTTTTGGATTGACTAATGCACCTACTACATTTAGTAGAATGATGAATCGTATATTTTTGAAATATCAGCATTGTGTTATTGTATTCTTTGATGATATTTTGGTATTTAGTAAAAATGAGAAAGAACATTATGAACATCTGTCCTTGGTTTTCAAGTTGTTGAAAGATAATCAATTGTATGCTAATCTGGAAAAGAGTGAGTTCTTTCAAACAGAAATTGAATATTTAGGTCGTATTGTGTCATCAGATGGAATTAAGGTTGACCCTAAGAAGATAGAAGCAATATTGAACTGGCCTATACCTAAAAATGTGCATGAGTTACGTTCTTTTCTAGGTCTTGCTAGTTTTTACAGGAAATTTGTGCGAAATTTTTCATTACTTGCTTTGCCTTTGACTAAACTTTTAAAGAAAGGTATTGTTTATCATTGGTTTGATAATCAACAGAAATCTTTTGATTTATTGAAACATGCAATAACCCATGCTCCTGTATTACAACTGTCTGATTTTAATAGACCATTCTTTTTAGTAGTTACTGATGCTAGCGGATCTGGAATAGGAGCCGTACTTATGCAAGATAATCATCCCATAGCCTATTCTAGTTGTAAACTGAAACCCTCCGAACTTAAATATTCCACATATGATAAAGAATTATTAGCGGTGGTACAAGCTTTAAGACAATGGAAACATTACTTAATGGGTTCTGAGTTTATGATTAAGACTGATCAACAAAGTATTAGACATTTACTTAGTCAACCTCAAATATCTGACCGACATATCAAATGGGCAGCTTTTATTCAGAGTTTTCATCCCATTATTCAATATCAACCAGGTAAAGAAAATGTAGTGGCCGATACATTAAGTAGAAGACCAACCATTCATAATATCTTTGTTATATCATTTGATTCTTTAACTCCTATGAAAGATACTTATAATCAGGACATTACTTTTCATGCTGATTGGAATAAATTAGTTGGAAATAACTGGATTCCTATTGATTCACTATCTTATAATGATGGATTCATGTTTTATGAAAAGAGATTATGTGTTACAGTTCCATTTAGATATTTTGTTTTGAATGAGATTCATTGTCCTCCATACCAAGGTCATAGAGGTATCATATCTACTTTACGTACATTAACTGAAGATTTTTATTGGCCACATATGGACACTGATGTATCTAACTTTGTTTTTGAATGTCTGATTTGTCAAAGAGTTAAGAGACATCATGGTAAACAGTATGGATTACTTATGCCTTTATCTATTCCATCAAGACCATGGGAACATATTTCTATGGATTTTATTACTGGTTTACCTAATACTAAAGCTAACCATGACATGATTTGGACTGTAGTAGACAGGTTTAGTAAACAAGCATATTTTATTCCATGTTAGAAAACTTTAACAGCATCTCAAGCAGCACAATTGTTTTTAAAAATTGTTTTCACTAATCATGGATTACCAAAAGTTATTATTTATGATCGTGATTCTAGATTTTGTAACAACTTTTGGATTACTTTGTTTGCTAACCTAGGAACAAAGATTGATTTCTCATCTGCATTTCATCCTGAAACTAATAGACAAACAGAAGCCACTAACAATACTATTCTAGATCTTTTACGTGCTTACACTATTTCTAAACCACAGACATGGGACACACATTTGCATTTACTACAGTTTGCATATAATAATATACTACACACATCTACAAAGAAAGCACCGTTTGAAGTGATTTATGGTTATAGATTGTCTACACCTGTTGCATCTTTATCAAATAGAATTCAGAGTGCTGATGATATTGCCAATATGCATGCTACTATTTTTGATGAGGTTAAAGATATGATTGCCAAAGCCCAGCAATCATATACCAAACAAGCCAATACTAGAAAAGACAAGCAATGAATTTCAAAGTTGATGACTATGTTTGGTTGAGAATAGGAAAACGTAGATTACAAAGTGTAGATAAACACCCAGTTGTGAAATTAGTACCTAGATTCTATGGACCATTTAAAATCATTCACAAAATCAATGACAATGCATTCAAGTTAGAATTACCACCTCACTAGAAAATTCACAACACATTTCACATTAGTTTATTACGACCCTTTACAGGCCAATTACTTGTACACCCTGTTTATGAAAACCCACCTTTGTTAGATGAAGAGACTGAAATACTTAAACCTGAAGCTATTCTAGATATTGACTTTATGACTACTAGAACTGACAGAAGATATGTTAGATATTTAGTCAAGTTTAAAAACCATCCTGTAGAGGAAGCCCAATGGATGCACGCTAGAGACTTAAATGCTTTCCCCACTCTATTAGCTCCACATTGAGCTAATAGCAATTGAGGTCAATTGTTATCCCACCCCGGGGGTATGATGCCAGGAGGCATATCTCATGGTGGATTCCGTGCCACGGTGGATTCCGTGGGGTTTTACGGTGAATTTCGTAAACTTTGTTGACCGGGGCTCATACACAAAGTGGATTCTTTGTGCGAGAAGTTGATGGGGACGCCTATCCTTTTCGGGCGTTTCATTGATTTAGTGTGTACATGGGTGATTCCATAGCGGGTGATTCCGCAAAATACATATTAAATTAACAAACGTTTATGAGTTTAGAGTGTGCACTCGTAATAAATTAAGGTTAGGATTGATTTCTAACCAGTTGATTTATTTATGTAGCTGAAGACTGCTAGGTATTCACTTTTGTCGGTTTAATTGTATTATTTTACTAACGATTGTGAATGCTTCAGTTGATGTGTAGAGATAGCAGCAGTGGCGGAGGAAAGCATTGGAGGATAGCGTGTATTCGAGTTATCACTTATATTTTGATGGGCGCATACCTTAGGCATGGCGCCTATATTTTGTCGCGCCTATTTATTGAGTCGTTGGATATTTATTTATTATTTTGTATGCGCATGGGCGCACGATTATGATATTTGTATTTGGACATTGTAATGGGTACGCCTGACTCTTTGGGCGCCCACCCATTAGCTTTATTTCTATTTTGTGCTAAAGCAAACTCAAAAGCTAAAAGCGTGCTATTTTGTAATTTGGGCTATTATTTGAGCTTGAAGATGATTAATACAAAAAATACATGCTTTGTGGAGTGCTCACACAAGGCATGGGGGGAGATTGCACCCAATTGGTCTCTTGTTCATGTCGTGCATGCTTTTTACCTTGAGTTTTGTGCAAAAAGTAGAGTTCTTTTGTTCTTGGGGACCTTCCGGCATTCACTATGCAAGCATACGACATCCGATCTGCGCACCATATTCTAATCCAAGTCCATGTAAGAAGGGAATAATTCAAATGGAAGGAGAAGATGAAAGTGTGTAGGACTCTCGAAACACCTTTTTTTCCTATAATAAACAAAAGATGGATAATGATTTTAGTGTGGCATTCACATCTAAGGCATCAACTAGTATGAATTTCAAGTTTTGGATCCCTTTTATTAGTCCAAAGGCCCATAACCAAAGTTAACTTTACTTAATAAAGTAGACCAAAGTGAACCCTTTCGCTCCTCAAGAAGTTGTTAACTTGAGTTTACCCTAATTAACAAACTAGGCTTACTCAGAGGCTTGCAAACATGGATAAATCAATACTCCCATTGCTGTAATTCTAGTTATGATGCCATCTATTCTTGAGCTTATTAAAAAGGCCAAACTTGTATTGCCATAAGAAGGATAAAAGGGTTTTATGGCTTTTTTACTACATGCAACAAATACTATTTACATAATACATAACATACAATGATGATGTTTTGTTGCATACAACTATTGTGTTCATAATATTTATAGTATACAATATTAATGATTATTTATATATACATTTCAACAGTAGAAATCCATTTGGAAGCAAAAATGATCAAGAAAAGGTAAGCTTTCCTTTAGTATACAGTCCACGAGTTGTTTCATTAATAGGCTATTGAGGGGATCCTTCTTCAACAGATTCAAAGCATAAATCACATGTATTTCGATACCAATCATTTCTATGGTTTGAAGGAGTTTTGAGTATGATAGTCAACTACTTCTTTACCCTTACCTTTCTCTTTGCCTTATTTTCTTTAACCTATCACAATGAGGTCATTCTTTAGGAAGTCGCTTTGAGATAACAAAGTGAAGGTCAACCTAGAGACTGAATTGGACTATATACCTCAATGTTGTTCAACCAAACTTGCCAGGTTTGATCCAACTTCATCCCCTAGATTCAATTGGAAATTACACATTGTATCTCAACATGTCCCAATGCAGGTATATTGATTTGGATGCTACACTTAGCTAAGTCTAACCCATCACTTCTACATGCAAGTCTAAAAGCTATAGGAAACCCACTACAACTAGACGCATAGGAAAAGAGGGATACATTGTGATAGGAGTGAGAAAGCTAGGGAACAAATAAGAAGATTCCTCATGTGCTAACCCCTTCATGATGAGAAGTATTGATACATAACTATAACATTCCGTTCTTCCCCCTAAAAAAAATCAATTTAAAACGAAAATTTTTTATGACTCCCTCCCTAGCGACGCTGCTAGCTCTAGCAGAGGGGGGGGGGGGAAGCCAAACGGCAGTTGACGAGGGTCGAGGAGGAGATATGATGGCCAAGCTGGAGTTGATGAAGATCGCAACGATGGAGGAGAGGACGATGCGACCATATCGATAGGGGGAGGAGCACACGTGTGCTACCTTGCTCCCCCTCCACTATCTCATTCCTTCCCCCCGTTTATAATCCCCTCTCCCTTATATAATCCCCCCCCCCCCCCCCCCCACATCATGAGGGGTAGGGGACATATTGGAATAGAAGGGCCTAGGCGCTGAGTAGCACGCTTATGGAGAGAAAGAGAAAGAGAGTGAGGGAGAGAGAGAGCATGAGAAGAAGGAGAAGAAGGAGAAGAAGAAGAGAAGAAGAAGAAGAAGAAGAAGAGAGGGAGAGAGAGGGAGAAGAAGAGTAAGAGAGAGGGAGAGAGAGAGGAGAGAAGAAGAGAAGGAGAAGAAGAAGAAGAAGAAGAGGGAGAGAGAGAGAGAGAGAAAGAAGAAGAAGAAGGAAAGAGAGAGAGAGAGAGAGAGAGAGAGAGAGAGAGAGAGGGGAGAGAGGGGGGAGGGAGAGAGATTCTTTCCCTTCCCCTCCGAAGAGGGTGGCCACACGCATCTCTTTCCCCCCCAGTAGCCGCGAGCCTATACTCGTCTCGCGGGATTATTCCCCACTCGCAAACTCAACTCTCTCCTCGGTTGGCCCCACTAATCAAGCACAAGCTGCGGGAGTCTTGTGAGACTCGCAAAGATCAAGGATGGCTCCCAAGCGAAAAATGATGCGCGTGGATGGAAACCCTACAACGAGCAACGAAGCCTCAGGCAAGGACATCATTGCTCATCCAATCATGGTATGGGTCGTAAGTAATGTATTTCCAGATTGATAAATGCTTAATTTAATTCCCGCATGAGATGCATTAGACCCATGTTATGCCATACGGGAATAGGACATTAAAAAGGATGAACTGCATCGCAAGTGTTCAAAGGATTGAATTTCCCAAATGCGCATATCAAAAGAAGTCAATTGTATTTAGATACCATGCGATGAATTCATAAACAACATTTAAGGCTTCAAGCGTGTCCTTGCAATAGTAGGTGTGTTTTCCTCGCTTTGAAGGTATATGTTACAACTTGCATGCCTGAAGGGTTGCATGGCGAACCGCTTAGTTTAGAAAAGAATCGTTATCAAAGCTCTAGACCGTTGTCCAAGCTCTCGTTAATAGCTTATGTTTGATAGATTGGGAGTCTTGATGTTGTGCATAGTTAACACAAATGGAATTCATAAGGGCTAAAACTGAGACGCCTTGAGATCTGACCGTTCGATAGCTACGATGTTATCAATCCTATTCAGAGACTAGAATGGATATAAACAACTCTAGGCCTCAAAGGCAAACGAAGAGCTCAAGAGTTAGAAAACCCTAAGTCAAAGAAAAGACCGATGCTT
The DNA here is from genome assembly GCF_053477565.2 of Lygodium microphyllum. Lineage (NCBI taxonomy): Eukaryota > Viridiplantae > Streptophyta > Polypodiopsida > Schizaeales > Lygodiaceae > Lygodium > Lygodium microphyllum. Next base: position 132,267,680 of record NC_141150.1, on the reverse strand, counting down.
TTGCACTCAAGAAGGTTCGGTTGTCAATCAAAGTAATGGATTATTAGAACTCATGTATTGAGCAATGTTGAAACTTCAACATATGTCCTAGCCAAATGGAGTAAGTGTTAAGTAAATTTTTGCATGGAATCGCTTAGATCCCAAGGGGGAGAGCAAATACGTGATGGAAAGGTTATCACATCTATTCCTGCAATGTTTGAAAAAGGATACCATTGTTTTATTGATCAAATAATGTCCTAGATGCTTTTGCATTAAACTAATTGTGGGATGTGAATTGGATGATTATTCCAAGTGCTTGTGTTTGATGGTAAATGCATGGTGGGGTCTGTGATGACAAATTGCCATGGAAATAAAGGAATGTTTTCTTGAAAGATGACATTAGGCTGATTGCCTTGATTGTGCTTGTTTCTTAATTGGATTAATTAAGGAATGATATTTTGTGCAGGTGGATCATCTCCACGGTCACGCCACGTTTCAACCCGAGAGGGCACTGCTCGATTCACGAGTTGAAGGTATAGTTGTGAAAAGGCCAACCATGAAAAGTTGTGTCTCACTCCTAGGTCGCTTGGGGTCAATGGAGCCCTGGACACCCCTTTCCGAGTTCGGAATAGAGCTGTAGACTACAGTGAGCCCAACGTCTAGGGTGTTGGAAGATCCTATTCTAGATAACAGCTGGAAATTATGGTGCCATGTGATTTGGACCGGGACTTCTGTTGGACAGAAAGAATATATAATTCTCCTATATGGGCAAGAGACAAAGATTAACTTGAGATAAATTAAGGAACTTGTTTGAACTTATTTGTCAAAGGACTGCTTGCTCTATATTCGTGTCTGTGACGTAACTTATGCGAACGAACCCTGTTCCCTAAAAGGTTTAATTAAGGAAGCTGATTTTGAATGTCACACATAAATGTGATAGGACCTAATTAGAAAGCTAAGGCTATCAAGGGAAGCGGGTGGGCGGAACCCTGATGGGTCCGTTCTACGGAAAGGTGGTCCCAAAGAACTGGGAGGTTTCTCACAAGGTTTTATCATTGTTTTGACCTTTAGGTATGGTTAAGTTAGAACCCGATTCATGGCATTTTAGGGGACCAGAATGGGACTATGCCCTATGGGCAAAGAGGTTGAGTAGCACATCCCTCTCGTTTCCCATTCTCTTTGAACCAAGTACAGAATGGGTCTACTTCGACTTGGGTATCTCTACGTAAAGTAGGATGTTCAGGACTCGACGCTAGAATACTGTCAAGAGACCTTGACCACTAGGGACAAGTTTCAGGTCGATCCTAGTGGGTTCAACCGCGAATGTTCTATTGTGAGATGGACTCGCGAAACCCTAGGCAACAAACCCTGTAACATTCCATGGGAGTGTCGAGCGACGATGCTTAGATTTGTTTCTTGATGGACTCGCTAAAACGTGCTTGGACAGCCAATAGGCAGGCACGTTACAATAACTAACAGTAGTAAAGTAAACCATCTCTTTCTGGATTATGAGTCTTATAATGCAATGTACAAGGTTAATAACTTGCCCAATGATTCCTCCATCTGGTAATTCCCTCTCATCCCAAATATGAATCTGCTTTGGGGAGGTAATTTTAATATGAATTTGTCGATAATTGGTGCGATGAATCATAGTGTAAGAATTTTCTATTGGTCTTTAATAAAAGCGTTTCAATGTGATTTTTTTAACTTTTTCTTACACCTCCCTTCCCTTTGGACTTCATAATATAGGGTCATGATGCAAGCAAAATTTACATGCATATGTCCTTGCTCTTTGTTTATCAATGCCAATCAAGTGCATAATATGCTACCCTCTATAGAGAGACTATGAGTGGACCAAAGCCAACACTTGCAACACATCTTTTGGTACCTAATTGCTTATACTTGCATCTTATGGAGCTTGAGGATAAGCTTGCACTTAGATCTTGGAGCTACACCGGAGTGCTCATGAGAGGAGGCAACTCGATCAGGCATGGAGGTAAGCTCACTACACTTATAGAGAGAGATAGCACGTTGGCTACATGTGAGAGGTAGCCATTAGTGCTCGGCTTGAAACGCTTGAAACAATAAGTAGTCCATGGGTCTTGGCACCTCTACATCTGGGTTCTGTTGTCGGGACCAACAGATTCAAGCCTTGAGTGCTTGCACACTCCAAATCAAGCATTGAAGTAGGGTTTTCCCCGAACCGGTGCTTGAGATAGCCCATGATGACCCGCTAAAGGTGAAGAATGCATCTCATGCAAAATACGGTCTTTGAAAGAGGATTGTGGTGTTAAGTAGACTTTATCATGATACCATAAAAGACAATTGTGCCAATTGAAATTGGGATACTCTTCTCTGTTGAGTGTTGAAATGACTTGTTTTTTGGCTGATTTTTGTTGTTTTTGAGAGCTGAATGGTTGATTTTAAGGGATGATTGATTGATTTGGAAGTGGATTGAGAGTGTTTTGGAAGATTATGATGTTTGTTGATGGTTCTGTGATGTTCTGATAGGTTCTGATTGGTTCTGTATACCTTCTGTTTTGTTCTGTTTTGGTCTGTTTTTGTTCTGATTGTCTTTTGTAAGGAGGGATGGAGTATAGATTGATGAAGAATGAGATATTGTGAAAGCTTATTGAATGTTTTGTGAGAGTTTGAAATGGTTTGAGAGTGAGTTATGTAGTTCTGATGACCTTCTGTAACCTTCTGTAGGTCTTCTGTAGAGTTTCTGCTTCTGTTCTGTTTCTGTACTGTTCTGTACTGTAACTGTTCTGGTACTGTTCTGTAGACTGTTCTGTAAGTGTTCTGTGGAATGTATGTGTGATTTTGGGAAAGTTTTCTAGCCTTGGAAAGAGGTGAATACAAGTACAAAAGAGCTGGAGGAAGTGGAAGAAGTAGCTGCTGAAGACTCAAAAGAAGACTAGAGTGAAGTGACAGTAGTGAGCTATGAAGAGACACTGTAGTGGCTCTGGTGACCTTTCATATCAGACATACCTCTTGGGAGGGGTATCCACGACCTAAGAGTGATTATTGAGAGTAATTTTGAGAGATTGTAGAGAGGATATGATGTATTATTGATGGAGAGAGAGAGAGAGAGAGTCAGAGATAGCCAATTCTATTGAAACAGAGTGATTGTATATGAGAGATTGAGAGAGAAGACTATGAAGATATTGAAGATGAATACTATGTGATGTATTTCCATTCAAAGATGGTGTATTTCTTTGTTTTCTTTGTGATATTGATGGATTTTGTGAAGATGTTGAAGAATATGATTGATTCTATTAAAAACCGTGGGAGATTTACATGATGCTGCATGAAGATTTGTTGTGCCTGGTGTTCTTTTCTTCATTGTGATCATATGAAACATGATAAACAAGCTTGTTGATGTTACAAGATAGATTTTCTTGCAAGAGAATTCCCTTTTCCTTGGTGTTCCTCTCGGGGCTCCATGTTTTTGGTGCGCAGCCGGGAAAACTTGCCATCAACAAGCACCAAAAGAGGCTGAAAATGAAGGAATTGGCATTGCCAAGAAGAGAAGAATTCAATGGATGTTTGTAAAATTCCTTCTTCCACTGAAGAGTTGGAATTTCTCATAATCAAAGTCACTTTCCACAAGAAGTTCATCCCACAATGGCGGAAACACATCACCATTATGATGCCTGCTCTATGTGGTGGACAGTTTCCTCTTCCTGTTGAAGCAGCAGAAACTTGCATCTTGGTGGCAAACTGTTTGGGAACAAACTGAAGAGCAGAAACAGAGAGAATGAACATCCATGGAAGATTTGGCATTCATTGAGAAGTTTCCAGACAACATCAAGTGGGAGATTGTGAAGAAGCTTCAGGAGTCTTGGTCTGTAGAGGTTCACAGGGACAAGAAGGAAAAGAGTTGGAATTTGTTCGTGGATGCTCAACAGCAAGATACATGGGTTGCTTGGTGTACTGATAATCTTCTGTTTGTTCAATTAGCAACCCACTGGAAGTTGGTAGACAGAGTGTTTTTCACAACATACACTATTGAAACCATCAGAAGCTGGCATTACTATGATGATGGCACCACCACCATGCTCAGACGTATGCATTTTGACACCTTCAGAACCGAATACCTTCCTCTGTGCAGTGGCATGAAAGTAGAATTTAGGGACGTTGAGAGGAAAGAAGTAGAAGAAATGTTGGCAAGAGAGTCCTCCAGAGACTGAAGCCTTCTGTTAACCCTCTGTGGAGCACTAACAACATAGTGGAGTCAACCCCCTGATGAATGACGCAATAAAAAGGCAAGCGTTAGAACGAGTCCAGAGGTACGTAAGAAGAGAGAAAGCAAGAATCAAAGCTGAGAGCGAGCTCGCAGCAGAAGCCGCCTTGGACGCCCTTGCGGAACTCTTTACAGAAGTCCCAATGGCACATCAAGCCCTTCCTCCTCCTGCTGGAGGTCCACTTCCAAGCCAGATCCGTCCTGGAAATATTGATGACAGACCAGCGAATGTAGTCCCATTGCCAGTTTTTAAGGGAGAGTACAATGAAGACCCCGATCTTCATGTAGCAGAGTTTATGGTAGCGTGTGTGGCTAACAATGCTAGAACCCCTGAGCATTGGTTAGCGATATTTCCCACCACTTTCAAGGGCGCGGCGTTTCAGTGGTATGAGAGACAAGCAGCAGGAACTTTTGGCACATGGGACGACCTGAAGTTGGCCTTCCTCACTAAATTCAGGCGTGAAGGTTTTGAAGAGCGGATGAGAGAGGAATTTATGAACCTAAGTCAGTCCTCTGGAGAAAGAGTGGAAGCCTATGTCTCACGAATGGAATCCATCCTGAAGAGATGGACTAACCATAATTTAGATGATGGCATTCAGAAGGGAGTGTTTCTCAGAGGATTACAACCAGAAGTCCGTAAGTTTGTGGAGCTACAAAGACCAGCCACCCTGCAAGCTGCAACAGAAGGTGCCAGACTGTACGATGAAGTGGAAGCTAGATTAGCAATGAATACAGGAAGAGGAGTCTTACCTCCTCTGGTGCCAGGAATGATGTACCCACCAAATGCAGTCCCAGGGACTGTTCCCTACTCCTACCAACAGATGCCCTCGGTATCACAGTACAGTGCACCAAATCCACAGTGGACACAATCCATGCCTCAAATGATGGTTCAACCACAACAACAATGGTCCCAACCAATTTCCTCAATGCAAAATCAGCAGCAACAGTGGAACCCTACCAACTGGAGTCAACAGCCAACAGTTCAAACAGGAGCTCTGAATCAGAACCAGAACAGAGATCCCTCTGTACCAGCCCAACCAGTTTATGCAGTGATTACAGAGACTCCTCAAAACCCTCCTGCCAGTACGTCCGGAGGAGAAAGCTTGAAGGATTATTTATCCAACTCAGTTGCAAACATCAAAAAGGAGTTGATGGATGTGATTACAGAGCAACTACAGACGCTGAAAGTAAACACAGCGAGTATATCCAACGTTGCAGGAGCAGGAAGAGATGTGATGCGGTCAAATACTTGGTGTGGTAAGTGTCATCAGGCAGGTCATTTAGCCACTGAATGTACACGAAAACCAACAATCCCTGGAGCCTTCTGTTCCTACTGTTTACGGAAGAACCATACAGAGGACATTTGCTCTCTGAAAGAGATGCATGATAGGAGAAGAAAGGAAGAAGACGCAAGATTTAACTTGCTGGAATCCAAAATGACAACACAAGATATTGGACCCAAGCCTAGAGAGTTTGGTCCTAATTTCGGACCCAGAAGATTTCCTTCTCAAAGTTACAGAGGCAGACAGTCTGGCGGTGGTCAGAGATCAGAAGTGGAGTGTTACAGATGTGGAGAAAAAGGCCATATCTCACCAAATTGTCCAAATCCTCGAAGGTCAGTGGATTACAAGCCCTTATGCAGTCGATGCAAAGGAGAAGGCCACACTGCAAAAGACTGTCCAAGCCCAGCCCCAGTGAAAAACAGTGCTACTGATAGTCCGTCCAAGGCCCAAGAGCCTACCTCCAATTTGGTAGAATTGGAAGTTGCTGCCATCACGCGTGCAAAGCAGAAGGAACCACCTATCCAGAAAGAAAATAACCCTCCTGCCAGAACAGTGAAGTTCAGTCTTCCACCAGAAGAACAGAACAGAATAGAGCCTAACAGTGCCGTACAGAGCCCTACAGTGCCACAGAGAGTTACAGAGACAATTACAGAGACAGGACCAGAGGTCCAGGATACAGAAGAGGAGGAAGTGCCACAAGTGGCAGAAGAAGCTCCTGTAATGCCTCTGTTGGAAGAAAGAGGGAAAATGAAAATGGGTGTTGCCCCATTCCCTAACCGGTTAGAGAAGCCAGTGGATCCTATTAAGGAATACGATCTAGTTAGAGATCTAGATACCTTTAAACCAAACCTCACATTCCGACAATTATTGATGTTGTCTCCCAGTTGCCGGAAAAGATTCAAAAGCATACTGACAAAAAGACGTGGTTTAAGGATTGCTCCCTCCACAGTGACAAAGTCCAACAAGGCTCCAGAGCCTGTAAAAGAAGTGGATGTGGCTAATGCTTTTCTAGATCCGGGTACTCCAGAGACTGGCGTGTGGATAGAAGGCTGCTTCATTGCAAATGCACTGATTGATGGAGGTTCATCAGTAAACATTATGACAGATGTGACAATGAAGGATCTAGGCTTACAAGGTGTGCAACCAACCCAATGGCTCATCAGATTGGCGGATCAGAGTAGAATCAAGCCTTTGGGCATTCTTCCATATGTGAAGACTACAGTGGCTGGAAAAGATTATTGGCTGACCTATTTGGTGGTGAAGCCAAACTCTTATGGTACATCCTATCCTCTGTTACTAGGTAGACCATGGCTTTTTGAAGCCCGAGCAAGGACTGATTGGTTCAAAGGAACCTTGACCTTGGGTCGAGGACCCAACAAAGTGGTGCTGAAACTGTATGGTTCTCAAAAAGGACATGGCTCCACCTCCTTGGAATTATCTTCTGATTCCCCTAACGAGGCTACAGATGGAACGTCAGCAGACGAAGATGCTGTCAAACAGATCCTTCCTAAGAAAACAGTGGCACATTCTTTAACAGTGGATACTGTAAGCCGACTTCCAAAAGATGCAAAGCCATTATCAATGGGTGAATACTTCTTGCCTGAACCAGGAATGTCTTCTGAAATCACTTCTGACAGTGAGATAGAAGCATGGATGTACTGCTCTCCCTGTTACATGGTCACAGCAGAAGCAAAACCAGAGACAGAGGCAGGAGAGGAAACAGAGAATCTGTTCTTCTGTTACAGAGCTCCTACAGAAACAGAAGCAGAAGCAGAAGCAGACGCAGAAGCAGAGACAGAGACAGAAGAGGATGAATATGATATGGACGAAGAGAATGATGAAAGTGAGCCAGAAGAGTCTATCCCACCTGAAGAGGATACATTGGAGGAAGAAGTTCCAGAAGCATCAAAAGCCGATGAGCTCATGCTATGGGACAGAATTGCAATGGTACCATTTGGTTTGGTAAATGGATCTTCTCATATGCAAAACCTTTATAAGAAATGGATTAAGAAGAGCAAGCTGTCTTTTAGCAGTGGCTCATGCCGTCCTAACCTATCCTTGCCGAAGAAAGATGATGATGATGCACCGTGCCAACAAGCACCAGTCCCATCAACCCAACAAGCATCAGAGGGTCCCTGTTATGTGACGTTCCTGGATGTATCATCAGAAGATGAATCTTCAAGCCACGAGGTAATTAATTTTGAAACCAAACCCGAAACAGCGCTTATCCCATTCCAACGTCTTAAGGAGCAACCTAAGTCTCCACCAAAAGACAAAGTTGGTTCTAGTGGGACATCAGAAGAGGATACCACTCCCTTGAAGGAGTCGGATCTATATCCAGAAGCAGTCCGCGGGACCTTCATCCGTGAAGTAGAAGGTGAAAGGCAGTTAACCTTTGTGGATTCAGAAGGCACTGAACGCCACTTAAAGGTGGGTAGCAGTCTCCCAGAAGAGGAGTTGTCAACTTTGTACAACTTGTTGAAAGAGAATTTGGATGTGTTTGCGTGGTCCTACAACGACCTAAAGGGGATTGATCCCACAATATGTCAACATCATATTGATTTGGAGCCTGATGCCAAGCCAGTACGGCAACGACAGAGGCGAATGAACCCGAATTATTCCACATTGGTGAAAGCGGAGCTGCTGAAGCTTCTGGAGGCCGAGTTCATTTATCCAGTGGCAAATAGTGAATGGGTTTCACCCATCGTGGTTGTACCCAAGAAGAATGGCAAATTGCGAATATGTGTGGATTTTCGAAAGCTTAATTTCAAGACAAAGAAGGATCATTTTCCTATCCCTTTCACAGACCAACTGTTGGACACAGTGGCAGGACATGAACTTTATTCTCTTTTGGATGGGTTCAGTGGATACAACCAAGTCCAAATCGCAGAAGAAGACCAATCCAAAACAACCTTCACCACAGAATGGGGGACCTACGCTTACCGAGTGATGCCATTTGGGCTCTGCAATGCCCCTGCTACTTTCCAACGAGTCATGATGGCTGCATTTCAAAATCATCTGCACGACTTTATTGAGGTATATTTGGATGACTTCTGTGTTTATAGTTTGATCAGTGAACACTGGGGACATTTGGAACAATGCTTTGACCGATGCCGGGAGTATGGGATTTCCCTCAACCCCGACAAATGCATCTTTGGGGTTTCTTCTGGAGTTCTGTTGGGCCACATTGTCTCAGCACAAGGGATATCAACAGACCCTGCAAAAATCGAAAAGATCTCAGCTCTGACAGCACCCATCAACCTCAAACAGTTGAGGGGATTCCTAGGCCATGTGGGTTACTACAGAAGGTTCATAGCCCATTTTGCGACAAAGGCAACCTCCTTGCACAAGCTCCTGAGGAAAGATGCAGAGTTTACTTGGACAGAAGAATGTGACAAAGCCTTCCACACTCTGAAGCAGTGTCTGATAGAGGCACCCATTCTGCAACCTCCTGATTGGACGAAAGAGTTCCACGTACACACTGATGCATCAATTGAAGGCTTAGGTGCTGTCCTCTGCCAGAAGGGCTCCTCGAAGTTGGATCAACCGATCTATTATGCAAGCCGAAAAGTCACTGATAGGGAACGAAACTATACAGTGACAGAGCTGGAGTGCTTGGCAATGGTGTTTGCCCTGGAGAAGTTCCGCCATTACCTCCTATCTACTCACTTTAAATTTTATGTGGATCATGAGGCCCTGTCTTTCTTGATGAACAAAGCAAATGTGAAAGGAAGAATGATGAGATGGCTCCTTCTATTCCAGGAGTTCGACTTTGAGGTGGTTACTAAGCCTGGTCGTTCCCATGTTCTGGCTGATCATCTGTCGTGTATCCCACAAACTGCAGACGAGGAACGAGATGATCCAGATCTCCCTGATGCTTCCCTATTCTTGGTAGAAACTGTAACTCCCTGGTATGCAGACATTGCCAATCTGCTGGCAACCCAACAATACCCTCCTGGTATTTCTAGTCGGGAAAGGAAGAAGCTCATGCTAGAATCAGCCCCATACACCTTGCTAGGTGGTGCACTGTACAAGAAAGGCAAAGATGAAGTGCTCAGAAGATGTGTTGCGGGAGACGAGATTGGGATTGTTCTGAAGGCTTGCCACGACGAGCCATGTGGAGGTCACTTTGCAGGAGAAGCTACAGCCAGGAAGGCTCTGCTAGCAGGATATTGGTGGCCTACCATCCACAAAGATTCCTATGATTACTGTAAAAGATGTGATGCTTGTCAAAGAATGGGGAAACCCACCAAGACAAGTGCCATGCCATTGCAACCTATCCTTCCGTTGAAGCCGTTTGAGAAGTGGGGCATTGACTTCGTAGGTCCAATCGATCCTCCCACCAGAAGGAAACAGAACAGATACATCCTCGTATGTACGGATTATGTCACAAAGTGGTGTGAAGCTAAAGCCCTAAAGCGGGACGATGGTAACAGCGTGGCCCTGTTCATGTACGAGAATATCATCACCCGTTTTGGCAGTCCCTTAGAGCTGGTAAGTGACAGAGGCACTCATTTCCTCAACAAAGTCATGGAAGAGTTGACAGAGTTGTATAAGATCCGCCATCGCAAGTCCACTCCCTATTACCCCAGAGCCAACGGCCAAGTCGAAGTTACCAATCGCATCCTCTGCTCGATTCTGACAAGAACAATTGCCGCACATCGTCGTGATTGGGATAATCGACTTACAGAGGCCCTCTGGGCGTACAGAACCTCCCATAAAGCAGTAACGGGACAGACACCTTTCCAGTTGGTGTATGGTACAGAAGCAGTTTTTCCTGTTGAATTGGAACTACCCTCTTTGAGAGTGGCGATCAAAGAGCGTTTGGGGGATGACGATTCACTGCAACGCCGTCTCCTGCGCCTGGAATGTTTGGACGAAATTCGTAGGATGGCTCTACAGTGCATGGAAGCCACGCAAGCTCGACGTAAGGCTTACCATGACAGTTTCATCAAGCACAAGGAGTTCAAAGAAGGTGATTTGGTCCTAGCCTATGATTCACGATTTGGCAAGTTTCCTGGCAAGCTCCAACAGCGATGGATGGGCCCCTATAAGGTACTTGCAGTCAACCCTAATGGCTCTGTCCAAATACAGACCCTGGATGCCTCTGATGATCCCTTTCTGATCAATGGATATCGCCTGAAGAAGTACTTCTCTCCTTGGGGATCTTGACAATTACGGCCACTTGATCTTTTCCCTCGTTGGCGCGGCACTGTACTTGTTATAATGCTACTTCTGATAGCCGTTCTTCAATCACTCCTGATGAAGTGGACGCAACCCTCTGTCCCCTCAAACCCCCCTTCCAGCCTTGATCTCTTATCCTCTATTTTCCACCAGCGACAGTGGCGAGGTGGGTTCTGACACATGGTCTTTCAACCATTCCCTTGTTCAATTTGAAAAAAAAAAGAGCAAAAAAAAAACAAAAACAAAAAACAAAATATATCGGTCATGGGAGAAAAGGACTTAGGTCCCTGTCATGACGACCTATTCTTCGAGAAAAGGTGGAAACACCCTCGAGAATAGGGGAAAACAAGAAAAAGAAGAAAAAGAAAAAGAAAACCAAGAAGAAAAAAAAAAACAAACAAAACAAATCTGTTATGAGAGAAAAGGAAGCAATTCCCTGTCATAGCAGGCCTCGTTCCAAGAAAAGGTGATAAACACCCTTGGGCGAGAAGCTGGCTGTGGAAAAGGTGGTAACACCCAGCAGTCCAGAAAGTGGATTCATTGATTGATATCCCTCGGATCCAATTCCGAAGCTGCCTCCCTTGGTACGCTGTGTCATGGGTCTCTTTGCAAAGTAACTAACTGTCCTCTAGTAGACGACATATTCCTATCCAACACACTGTTCGAATTTGATGGCTACCTCCCTGGGTACGCCTCCTCAACAACTGATGACGCGATCTTCATCGACAAACAATCGAGTGATGTGAGTTTTCATCCTAACCGGATGGGGAAGTGAGTATGGGCTGCCCTCCTGTATCTATCAACAGAGAGTGAGACAGAGGGTGGGGCGAGAGACCAGTCTTTTCCCTTCCAATCAAATGAGAGGTGAGAAGTGTGAATGAAGTGTGCACGCACGGGATGGGCCTCTCAAAGCACAAAGCACGATTTGTTTCTGTGCACTGCACCATAAGGCTCCCTGGCCTTCCTTCTCGCACCGTATGCCGGCACAGGGCGGGATGCACAGTTGCACCATCAAATGCGCACAAGGCATACACTTTTGCACAAGTGACTGTGAGGATTACATCAATGGATTTCAGGAAAAGGCTGCCCTCCTGTATCTATCCACAGAGAGTGAGACAGAGGGTGGGCTGAGTGTGACTGGAGTTTCTTCAATCAATTACTGAGAGGTGAGATTGAGGGACGTTACGACACTTGGAGTCAGGTATGTTCCCGTTTCCCTATGCACCCACGGGATGGGTCTTTACCATCAACACAAAACACATCACCCTGTTCTGTACACTGCACCATAAGGCTCCCTTGCCTTCCTCCTTGCACCTATGCCAGACGGGTTGGACGCACTAATGCACCATCAACTGTGCACCCTGGCATACTCCTCTCTGCACCATTCCCCCTTGTTGATTCCTCAACCGGGTATGAGATATGGGTCTTAATCCTTATTCCTCAAGTGATATTAGTCATGGGGCGAGTGACTGTTCTTTCATTTCAAATTGAGTGACTATGAGTTGAGTGCAATATCCCTCATCAACAACGAATTTCTTGCGATTCCTTCCATCAGCTACCTCCCTGGGTGCTGCCGCGTGGTCCCTGCCATGACGAACGTGTGCCAAGAAGATGCCTTGGTTCCTCCTGCGCCGACAACAACACTGGACGTGCCATCGATATTCAACCTTGATTCTTGACGAAACGGGCCAAGTTTTTCTAACCCTACAACTTCTGTTTCTTAGTGATGTTCATGTTTTAAGTGTGGGGAAGTTAGTGGATGGTCTGTGGCATGGTCCTAGGTCCCTAATGTTCGGTTAACCCTATCCGTTAAGGTCTTAAGTGTGGGAACGCGTCCCTGCGCGTCTACATTGCATACCCATCTGCATATGCCTTATCTTGCTCATGCATGTATGCCTTGCCTTGCTTTTACCCTCCTGGGGTCCCTTCCCACCCACCCGGTTATTTTCCACCCACCCTTGGGGCTGTTCCCTTGCAGTTTTCCTTCATTCCCTGATTTTGAGGTCCTGCTATGTAAATGCCTCTTACGTTCACCAAAGTCCCAATCCAACCTTATAGCCCTGTTCCTCCCTTTGAACTGATCATTTTTCCTTTTTACCTACCCCTGTTCCGGTGTACGGTTTTTGAGTTATTAATTTTTGGCGCATTTTACTCAATTTAGACGCTTTTCCATGTGAACGCGCTTTTCTTGCTTCGAAACCGTGATTTGACGTCATAGCCCTGACCAAAGATTTCCTCCTGACATTTTTCCTTTTTATTCCGCATCATTCCGATAGATGGTTTGTCCGTTATTAATTTTCCGGGGTTTTCACGACTTTTTCGTGTGTATTTTTGACATTTTTCCATGTGAACTTGCACTATTGGCATCGGAATTCCAATTTGATTTGACAGCCGTGTCCGTTGTGCCTTCCCCTCCCTTTTTCCTTTTTCCTCCACCCTTTTTCGACTTCTGGATTTTTACTTATTAATTTTTAAATGAGTTTTCGGGAGTATTTTTGGAGTTTTTCACATGCGAACTCCTCCTATTTCCGCCGGAACTGCGTTTTAACATGATAACCCTGTGCCACCCCTTCCTACGGACATTTTTCCTTCTTACTGCATGTCATTCCGGTCAATGGTTTGTCCGATATTAATTTCCGATCCCATTTTCGGGTTTTGTTTTTGGGTTTTTCCCATGTGAACGCGTCTTCTCTCAGTCGGAATTATGTTTTGACATGATCGAATTGTTGGGCACATCTTTCTGCACCGTTTTCCTTTTTGCTCCACTTCATTCCGATGCACTGATCTTTCGATATTAATTTTTAAATTGCGTTTTTGGTTCGTTTTTTGTGTTTTTTGCACGTGAACGCCCTTTACCCCTCCCGGAACCCCCGTCCCGTATTTTTCCTGTTTCCTCCCTGTCGTCCTGCCCACTTTTCCTTTTTACGACATTTCGTTTTGACATCCGGATTGGGAGTTATTAATTTTTCTGTATTTTTGCGTTTTTTCTCGCGCCCGTTTTGCGCGTGAACGCGCCCGTTTTCGACTTAACGCGTCTCCACGCGCCCCGGTCGTGTCCGCGTACCCCGTACTGTCATCCCCACGTCATTTCAATCCCGTCACGGCAAATTTTTTTTTACCCCGCCCCGCGCACGTGCGCGGGACAGGGATCCGTCCCCTCTTGACCCCGCCCATCCTCCCTTACCCCTGCCCACCTTTTATTTTTTAAAAAAATAATAATAATAAATAATAATTAATTAATTAATTTTTTAAAAAAAACCCACCCAACGGACACCCTTCCCTTCCCCCCGACTCTCAACCACCTCTTCTCTCCTCTCTTTCTCTTTCTTTCTCTCTCTTCCCTCTCTTGTTCTTGCTTCACTCTCTCTCTCTCTCTCTCTCTGTGTGTCTCTGCGCTTCCTCCATCTCCCTTCCCTCTCCTCCTTCTCCTCCCATTCTTCGCCCTCTCCATCCTCTTCCTCTCTCCCTCTCCCTCCTTCTCTCCTCCCTCCACGACTTCCTCCTCCCCCTGTTTCTCCTGCCGCCTCCTCCTACTCCTCCTTCTCCTCCCCTCACTCCCTCCTTCCCTCAGTCCGCCATCTCCTCCACCTCTCCTACCCTTCTTCCCCTCCTTCCGCCGCCGCGCCTCCTCGCCTTCGAACGCCGCCTCGACCTCCTCGCTGCTCGTCACCCTCGGCCGCCGTTGGACGCCGCGCCTCCCCCTCCCGTCAGCTCCATCTGCAGCGCCCGTGCCACCTCTCCCGCCCACGCCCGGCCCCGTCGTCGCCGCCGCCCGCAGCATCCCCGTCGCCCGGCCCCGTCGTCGCCGCCGCGCGCTCTCCGCCGCCACCTCGCCGCCCCGACCGCCACCACTCCCTTCTCCTGCCCCTGCACCTCCACCCTTCCACTAACCTAGGTTAGTAACTCACTAACCTAAGTTAGTAACTAACCTAACTTAGTTACCACTTAACTAACCTAACTTAGTTAAAACTTAATTAACTAACTTAGTTAGTCAGAACTAACCTAGGTTGATTTCCCTGACTAACATGACTAACCTAACTTAAGTAACTTAAGTGACTTAAGTGATTAAGGTAACTTGTGACTAATGTGACTTATGTGATCAATGTGATTTCCTTAATCACAACATTCATTTTTTTCATAAAAAAATTTTAAAAAAATTTCTAAAAATTCCTTCTGTCTTTTGTTAATTTTTGGACCTTTGTCTGCTAGGAATTGCCTTTCCTATAATTTTAGAAAAATCCATCTTTCCTAAAATTACCCTTAAATTGCCAAAAAAATAGGAAAAATCATTTAAAAAAATTGTAAAAAATTCTAACAAATTCTAAAAACCTTCTAAAAAATTTCCCTCACCTCCCTTACTCATTTTCCATTTATTCAAACATAAAAAAATTACAACTAAAAATACAATCAAATAAATAAAAATAAAAACCCAACATCAATCAACTTAATACATCTGCTAAGGTGTTATTTGTTGTTTCATCAGTGCTTTTTGCTTTTCCTTTCCTGGGACTCTTCCGTGCGCATTCCTGCATTTCATACACACCCTGCCAGGTATTTATTTTTTGTTATTTCTTTATTTATTTCCCCCCTTAATCACAATTAATTGTTAAAATAAACCCTTTAATCCACCCACCGTTTCCACGCGCATTCGCGCTAAATACACATTTTTTTTAATTAAAATAAACCATCCGTTCACTTCGCACGCGCTACGTGCGCTACAGAGGCACTCTAAAATTTTAAAATTAAAATCAACCAGCCGTCACATGAGCACGCGCTGGCAAAAAAGCGCTCCACATCACCTTAATTATAATCAATGAATTGCATTTAGAGACCCAGTCGGGAATCGAAGTCCGAGAATCGTATAAAAGCACCGTTTAACCTAATAATTGGTAATTAAATTTGTAATAAGGAACCGCCGTTTTCTTATTAAGGTTTATCACCTAATAAAAATTCATCCATTTTTAATAATTGATTAAAATCAACCCTTCATTCAATTAATCCCCCCTCACTGCACTTAATCCCTTTTTTTAATGAAGCGTTTCGTGGGATGGGTATACGCAGTTCTTAGTGCTGTTTTCCATGGTCCAGTCTTGGTTCTATCATAGATATCGTATTGATATGTGTTGGATATGGTATGGTTTTGGTTTCCTGTTTTCGTTACGGTTACGGTTACGGGTACGGTATGTAGTTTTTTTCTTTTATTGCCTGATACGGGGTTCAGGGTGTTTGTTTGATGCATCGCATGAAGCTTTCGGTCGCATTTGTCTTGAGGTCATGTCAAATTTTTTCTAGGATGTGGTTTGCTTGGGGTTAGTCGGTCAAGTCACGTTTTATTGGTAATTCTCTTATCCTTCGTTTTTTGTCTGTTGGTTTGCAGGCATTCACCTTGATTGTCTGTGTTTGTGGTGTGTGTGTAACCATCTGAATGGCGCCTTCTCATGCTCCTCCCCCTATCCAGTACGTCCCACTAGTTAGTAGGGATTACTCGTCCCTACTTACTTTTGAGCCCTTCACGAAGGCAGGACTTGCTGCTTTTGTGGCCACTCCCTTTCCATTACTTCCAGAAGATCCGTCCGTATGTGATGAGTTCCTGGCCTCTTATAGCAAGAAGACAGGAGTAGTCCAAGGCATGTCTATGACATTGACGTCTCGCGGCTTAGGGAAGGCTCTGTCCTTACCCTTCAAAGGAGAACCTTTTGTGACCACTCGTCAGCTCTTCTCTACTGAAGAGATTCTCAAACTGTTGCAGAAGCAGACAAGGGAAGTCCTTGATGTTAAGAAAGTGATCAACTCTTCAGGAGTTTCGTTTTCGATGATCACTGATCCTGTCTGGAAGACGATGTGCCAGTTCCTTCAGGACAGGTTCATGCCTGCCAAAACGCCGTCACACTATTTGTCCAAAGAGCTTTTCACAGCTTCCAGGATGGTGCTAAAAGGAGTTGCCATTGATTGGAGCACATACCTCCTTACTAAGATGGATCAGCATTTTGTTAAAGTCACGAGGGGTACTGTTACCAATGTTACCTACGGATCCTATTTGTCTGCCTTCTTGACCTATTCAGGTTTACAGAAGACTGTACCTCCGCCTCCTCCATCAGATCCAGTACCTCCTCCTCCACCTTCAGCAGAGTCAGCACCTATTGACATTGAGGATGATGATTCTCCGCCTCCCCTGGTCATACAGCGCAAACGCTTGAAGAGGGTAGCGGATAAAGCCCCTGCTGTACTTCCCTCAGTGCCTATCCCTGCTACTTCTGGCAGTGACCTCCCTGGGTTTCTCACTTGCAATAACCTATTCAGGGCACATAGAGAAGGATCCTTGGATATCTCCGTTCCTTCCCTGAACAGTCTCGTTTCAGGAAATGCCATTCCTTTCCTCTGCAAGGATATTCAAAGTTCCATTGAGTTGTCAGTGATAGCCTGTGTTCAACAGCTGTACGCATCTTTCTATGAGGAGCTCATGCAGTCCAAAGACCAGTTGCATAAGGCAACATCTGAGTTAGCATCTGCTAAGGATACCCTTGCAGATCTATTTAAGCAAATGGAACAGCAAACCCAACTGGTTGCCACTCAAAGTGATGAGATTTCTTCATTGACGACCCAGTTATTCGAGGCTCAGTCACAGGTTACTAGCCTTTCAGCAGAGAAGGAGAGGATGTCCAGTGAAGCGAAAGAATTCCAAGTTCAATTAGATGACAAGCTTTTAGCTTTACAAATGGCTAATGACACAGTGGCCAACCAAGCCTCCCAAATCCAGCAGTTGCAGGATCAGCTTGCAAAGTCCCGCTCTGTTCCTCCAAGCCCTCCTGTTCCAATAATTCCTTATCTTTCACAGCAGGACTTGGCTGCATTACAGAGACAGGCTACTTTGTGCCCTCTCTTCCAAGACAAAGTGGAAAGATTGCAGTCCCGAATGGACTTGTTATGGTCTACCTTTGAACAGTTTCAGGAATATGTCTTACCAGACCATTCTTTCTTTGTCCACTACCACTTACAGAAGCTGGTCTTCTATATGAAGCTTTCCACGATGGATTTACCTTTTCCAGAGGATGGCTGGAGTGGGGCTTGGTCTGCTGAGTTGTTGACAGAGGTAGTCAGAATGCTCTTTGAAGATTCTGTCACGCCAGACACCATGCTGATGTCATACATGTATCTCCGAGGAGATTTGTTAATTCCAGATGAGGTAGATTTGGCATGGTATGTGGGGGATGTGGTCTTACAGGCTGTTCTATATGTCAATCATTTGGAGTTGCGCATAGCTGATATGTTTCAGAATTATTCCGCCAAAGTAGCTGATTGTCAGGATAATTCGTGGCATCCTATGATTGAGTCAGTGGTCCTCAATCAAAGACAAAACACAGCTCCTACCTTTGTACAGAGTACTAACCAACTGAGGATGGATCTCTTAACCTATCTTTCCAAACATAATCCATTTGATGCTACTTTCTTTGATGCCTATCAGAGACGATCTCTCTTGGGACCTTCTGTTCCTACCCTCCTTTATTATCAACAATTGGCTCATCGTTATGCTATATATTTTTCCCTTTGTCAATCTAGTTCCCCAGTAATTTTACCACTTCTTTTCCAACCTTCCAATTTCCCTCAAATTCCTATTTTCACTTACTGTTCCTTTATTGAGGATAGGGTATTTTCCCCTTCTCCACCCTGTCCTTCACCCCTCATAAATGTACCCTCCACATTTCCTATTTATCAATTAACACCTTTCCTTAGTGATTCCTTACAAATTTCTGCCACTCCTTCTTTAACCTTTTCTTCCTTTTATGATTTTTCCTATCCTTCCCTACATCCACTTTCCCTTATTCCATTACCCTCTCCTAACACTTCCATATCTCAACCACCTCAGTTGGTTAGTGACTGTGCTGGTTTTGATACTCAGCTTTCCAGAAGAAGAGGATGGAGTTCGGATGATTGCCTTACAGGACCGCAGATTAATTGGCCAGTAATTCCAGGGGAATGGACAGTTTCAAGTCAAGCTTATCAAAACTATGTTCATTTTGCCCAACAATATTCACAGTCTGCAGATCCCTCAGTGAGATTAACTGCTCACTTTGCTTGGTACCTGGCGTATATGCATAGGCACTCTCATACTGATTCAAAGCCTATCCCAAAGTTGTGCATGAATGTCAATGTTAGCATTGATTCTCAACAGTTGGAGATACTGTATTTTCATGCCCTCTGTTTGCCTAGCAGATACTTGGTCCTATTGGAAAGGATGTGCTGTCTCCAATTTTTCCAAAATCCTCCTAAAACCTTTGTAGATGAATCCTTATCTATGGATCGATTCAGACAACATCAATCTTTTAAGAGGGATCATCTTCATTGATGCCTTTCCAATGTATACTGCAAGCTTTTTAATGCCAAACTCTTCTTTTTGAAGAAGTCATTCAGATGGTTGTGTTGTGTATTCGTGTTCTGAGTTCATTTATGTCAAACGAACGTGGTGGTTTCCTATTGGATCTTGTGTACGAGCTATATTTTGGAGATTTGTAGAGATGGGGTCGTGGTGGATGGATTCTTTTTGAAAAAATATTGAAGATCAAAGTGAAGCTTTTCCTTGAACTTGTATTACCTTTTTCCTGGGTCGCGAGGACGCTTCCTTATTAAGTGTGGGGATATGTTGAGTGTTGAAATGACTTGTTTTTTGGCTGATTTTTGTTGTTTTTGAGAGCTGAATGGTTGATTTTAAGGGATGATTGATTGATTTGGAAGTGGATTGAGAGTGTTTTGGAAGATTATGATGTTTGTTGATGGTTCTGTGATGTTCTGATAGGTTCTGATTGGTTCTGTATACCTTCTGTTTTGTTCTGTTTTGGTTTGTTTTTGTTCTGATTGTCTTCTGTAAGGAGGGATGGAGTATAGATTGATGAAGAATGAGATATTGTGAAAGCTTATTGAATGTTTTGTGAGAGTTTGAAATGGTTTGAGAGTGAGTTATGTAGTTCTGATGACCTTCTGTAACCTTCTGTAGGTCTTCTGTAGAGTTTCTGTACTGTTCTGTTTCTGTACTGTTCTGTACTGTAACTGTTCTGGTACTGTTCTGTAGACTGTTCTGTAAGTGTTCTGTGGAATGTATGTGTGATTTTGGGAAAGTTTTCTAGCCTTGGAAAGAGGTGAATACAAGTACAAAAGAGCTGGAGGAAGTGGAAGAAGTAGCTGCTGAAGACTCAAAAGAAGACTAGAGTGAAGTGACAGTAGTGAGCTATGAAGAGACACTGTAGTGGCTCTGGTGACCTTTCATATCAGACATACCTCTTGGGAGGGGTATCCACGACCTAAGAGTGATTATTGAGAGTAATTTTGAGAGATTGTAGAGAGGATATGATGTATTATTGATGGAGAGAGAGAGAGAGAGAGTCAGAGATAGCCAATTCTATTGAAACAGAGTGATTGTATATGAGAGATTGAGAGAGAAGACTATGAAGATATTGAAGATGAATACTATGTGATGTATTTCCATTCAAAGATGGTGTATTTCTTTGTTTTCTTTGTGATATTGATGGATTTTGTGAAGATGTTGAAGAATATGATTGATTCTATTAAAAACCGTGGGAGATTTACATGATGCTGCATGAAGATTTGTTGTGCCTGGTGTTCTTTTCTTCATTGTGATCATATGAAACATGATAAACAAGCTTGTTGATGTTACAAGATAGATTTTCTTGCAAGAGAATTCCCTTTTCCTTGGTGTTCCTCTCGGGGCTCCATTCTCCTTTTCCTTGCTGAAATTCTTTCATCATCTTTGATGCTTGCTCATCAAGCAAATATTCTTCTTGGATGTCATGAATCCAATCCCTATGTACAATTGAAATTCAAGATAAAGAACATGCCCACATACGTGATAAAGCATCTGTCACAACATTATCTTTTCCAGCCATATAGGATATTTCAAAATCATAGCTTTGAAGAGTAGGACTTCACCTTGAAATGGCTGCCATATATACAGTGATGCCACTTTTTGATAGCATACAAAATTGCCAATATCTCTTGTTCATAGACATGTAGTTGACGCTCCTTGTCATCAAGCTTGCGACTTTCATAAGCTATAACTCCATGATCTTGATACAAACCAGTCCCAACTCCTTTTCCAATAGTATCCACATATATAATGAATTCCTTAGAGAAATATGGGCATACAAGAATAGGTGCTAAAACTAAAAGATATTTTAGCTCATTGAAGCTCTTGTTGGCTATCGAGCCCCAAAAAAAAAGCTTCTTTCTTTAGCCTATCGATCAAAGGAGCTACTACATGAGCATAATTTTTGATAAACCTCCTATAGAATGAAGACAATCCAAGAAAACCCCTCAAGGAAGTAGAATTCGTAGGAGTAAGCCAATCTTTGACACATTTCACCTTATTATGATCCACACAAATGCCTTGTTCTCCCACAATGTGATCTAAATATTCCACTTTATCTTCCATGAAAGTATACTTTGACATTTTGGCAAAGAGTGTGTGTCTTCTTAATGTGTCAAAGACCTCTCGCACATGTATCAAATGCTCCTCCTTGGGTTTGCTATAAATGAGGATATCATCGAAGAATAAAAGGACAATTTTGAATAAGAAAGACTGAAATATCTTATTCATGAGTGCTTGAAAAGTAGTGGGCACATTTGAAAGTCCAAATGGCATGACCAAGAAGTGGTATAACCCTCTTTCAGTCCTAAAGATTGTTTTATATTCATCCCCTTCCTTCATTCGAATTTGATGATAGCCCGAACGAAGTTCAATCTTGGTGAAGACCTTTGCATCTTTGAGCTCATCCAAGAGGTCATCAATGCGAGGAATCGGGTATCTATTCATCACCGTGGACTTGTTAAGCTTCCTATAGTCAATGCACATGCGAAAAGATCCATCTTTCTTCTTAACCAAGAGCACAGGAGAGACAAACAGAGATTGACTTGGCTGAATTAAACCCATTTGCAGCAACTCTTTAACTTGTCTTTCCACCTCTTCCCTTTTAAACTTTGACAAGCGATAGGGAGGTTTGTTGATGGGTTTTGTGTTGGGCAGTATGTCAATAGGGTGGTTTATCTCTCTCTTTGAAGGCAAAGATGATGGTTACTGAAATAAATCTTTGTAATCCTCCAATAAATCTTCCATTCTTGAATCCTTTTGCTTTGAAGAAGATGATGGCTTATTTGGTGGCTGCTCTTTATCCACTTTTACAAGAAAAAGAGTGAATATTCATGACCGTGCATTGATTTCTTTACGCATCTTCTTCATAGAAATGAGTTCCAATTGCTTTTGACCAATGCCCTTCAATATTATAGGTTGTCCATTCCATTGGAATTCCATCAACATGTTTTGCAAGCCCAAAGAAAAATTTCCAATGGTTTTCAACTAATCACAACCAATAACAATATCTATGGGAGCCATTTCCAAAGTGATCAAGTCCACTTCCATAAAACATGAAGGACATAGAGTGATAGGAGTGTGTAGGCATACTTCATTACTTGATTCATAAGCTCCATTAGCAACTTGAATCTTCAATAGCACTTGCATTTGTTGAGGAAGCAATCTCAACCCATGTAAAGATTTGGTATTAATGAAGCTATGGGTGCTGCTCGTATCAATCAAAAGGTGAACCATTCTTCCATTGATCAGCCCCTCAAGTCTAAGGGTGTTTTTTGCTTTATAATCGGTCCATGCATAATGAGAGATTGCACAAAAAAAATCACCCGGATCAAAAGGAAAGCTGTCCACAATATCATAAAAGTCATCATTATTTCCTTCATCCTCATCATGTATTTCTTCAACCATAGGATTTTCTTCCACATGAAATACATTTCCTTTTTCACTTTCATATTCATCTGGTTCATCGAAAGTTTAGCTCGCTATTTTTGGATTTGCATTTCAGCCTATGGTCTTGGGTCCACTTTTCTCCATACTTGAAACATAACCCTTTGGTCCTCATTGCTCTAATTTGTTCATTTGAAAGGACTTTGCTGTAAGTGCTATTTTGAGATCCCTTTTGTGTATTTTCAGCCCTTGCAAAGCTTTGTTTTGCTTCTAGCAATTGGTCTATAACCATTTCCTCCACTTGGTTTTGATCCATAGACTGTTGGATATGTAGGCAATTTATTGTAATTATTGTTGTAGGTACTAGTTCCCTTGACTTCTTACCTATAAACATCCCTTTGCTCATTGAAATGTGCTCCAACCCTTGAAGGCTGGTTAGGTAATGAATACCCTACACTTTTTGGATAAACCTCCATTGAATCTCTTCTATATTTCTGCGCATACCTTTCAGCATATAAAATGGATTCATGAATTGTCTTGGGTCGCATTGCACCTACTTCCGAGGAGAGGGCTAAACCTAGACCAAAGATGTATTTGTTTAACTTGGCCAAATCATCAATCCCTTCAATATACATAGAAAGATTAATGAACATATTAGAGTAATCTCGAACGGACATGTCCCTTTGTTGAAGACCAAACCATCTTCTTTGCAATCTTTCTTTCTCCACTGGAGAGACAAACAATTCCAACATTGCCTTCTTAAAATCCTCCCAAGAAGAAAAATAACGACCAACTTTTTGCATATATCTCCACCATGTATGCACGTAGCCTTCAAGATGGAGTGTCGCAAAATAGATCTTGGCTTCATCATGGCGAGGAAAAATTATGAAGTACATTTCTAATTTGTTTACCCATTCTTCCCACTCCGTTGAAGACGCATTATCCCCCTTGAAGTTGGAAATGGTAATCTTTTCTTTGTACTCCCCTTCATTATAGGTTGGCTGGAAATTGTTGGAGTGTTGCCCAAGAGATGATTGTCTCCAAGAATCTCTATTCATTGAATCTCTAAGAGTTTGGTCTAGAAGTATTTCCACCATGATTCGATTGTCCCAATCCAAAAGAATGATGCTGTCCATTTGTGGGATGACCATGAAATGACTTGTCTTTGTTGGTGATATCATGAAATGATCTTCTTTCATCAAATCTTCCACTCTTATCATGAAAATCCAATTCTTTTTGCTTAATGGTAGATTGAGAGGGAAAAGATTTGTAGAATGGATCACATCCATGAAACTCCTCGTTCTCTTCTTCTCTTAAGTCCTCATCTTCTTCATAAGCAACCTCACGTCTTGAATTGAATTGAGGATGGGTATGATGCTTTGATGACATTGGTGGCTAATAATGAGCACTTTTCAATGTTGATGGCTCTCCCTTCTCAAAGGTTGACATTATAGGCTGATCAATCCCCTTTCCTTTCATATTGGAGGACTAGGCTGTGGGTATATTTGGTGGGAAAGATGTGGTTTGAGTCTTCAAGTTCTTGATAGCTGCTACTACATCTTCAAATCCACTCTTCATAAACTTGACCACCAGTTGCTGAAGTCCTTCATCCACTTTGTTGGATGTGTTCTCAACCTTTTCCAAGGATTTGGATAGTTGCTAATAATGATCATGCATCCCAATGTTTAGCTTATGCATCTCTCTTAAAAGCATAGTCTTCAAAAGGTTTGTGAGACAAGGGATTTCCATCATTACCCATTCATGCACTATGAGCATTACCAACGCTTACAACATCATCTTGTTGGTCATGATTGAGGGCTTCATTAGTGTTGTTTTGATCATTGATATATTCTCTAATATCTTCTTGAATAGTCTCCATGACTTGATCTTTTTTTTTTTTTGCCATTATGGATAGGTGCTGTCAAAATGATTATAGGGAAGAAAACTGTCAATAACTTGCTTAGTATTGGACCAATACCAATGGTTTCTTGATCCAAAGGAAGCTTATATAGTAGGGGTACTCCAGATTTAGCAAGATCTCAGCTTACAACAGGGTATATGGGTGAAATAAACTCAAATAGTACACCCCTCTTTCTAGTTCAAATCGAAATTTGATATCCCCTCTTCAAATTTAGCTATTAAGCTCCCAAATTAGATCATGATAGAAATTCCTGTAATAGAAATTGTGAACCTATCTTGTGAATTCATGCAACCTGTAAACACCCTGTGAAAACCTTATTTCACCCTGAAATGGGTCATGTAGTACTTGTAGACCCCTAAAACAACTAATAGATCAATGATGGGCTATAGGGCACTTGTAGGTATCTAGGAAACACCTGTAGTTGATAAGTACATGTTGGAAAGACTTGTATATCTGTACCAGAACTGCCCTGTTTGATACCACTAGTCTTCAAATCTTCATTCACTCTTTCCCAAGTGGTCTTCCATAGTCCACCACCTGTGGTGAGGGATAAAACGGTAGGACGGGCACCTAAATGGGCTTTGAAGCTCCGAAAGGTGTGCAAAGTTCCTTCCGGGTTAGGTTGTGCACCCCTACGGAGTCTTAAATAGCAAGGGAGGGTTGCCTCTCTTTTGTCTTGTTATCTCGTCTAGCTTCGATCTTTTTCCTCGGTCAGAATATACACGGCAAGGCTAGTTTTCTAACAATCAATGCATGATATACATGGCTTAATTAAAATTTTTCCATTTCATGATATACAAGAACGATAATGGAATAGAGCTGGAATTGAAATAGGAATATGTAAGAAGTACTTACAGCAGTGACTCACTGCTTTACAATTTTATTCCACTTACCGCTTGATTCTACTCTTAGTCAAATTGCATTCAATCCATTAAGCAATCAAGGTTAGGATTATGCATAAAGTTTTCAACAAATGGAAGAGATTATTAACAATTGGCTTTTGAATTTTTTTATTGAGAATGAAGAAAAAAATTCAACATAACATCATTCAACCCTAAGTTGTGTCTAAATGCAATCAAATGGTAATTCTAAATGGGATTACTCTTAATTCTCTCTTTTCAACAATTGGATGGTTTTAGAGATACCTCTTTCATTGCTGTGGAGTAGATGATAATGGAAGCTCCAATTACCGTTTGATACTTGAAATTCTTGATCTCCCGCTTGATGAAGCCAAGAATATCCTCAAATTGCAATCCCCATGATGAATATATAGCTCATAGACTCTAATTTTTCCTTCAAGAAAGCTCTAAAACCCAAAAGCTTTGATAAAAGTGATCCTTTTACCCCAAATGTGACTGAAAATTTGAAAGGGAATCAATGATAAACATCGAAAAGGGTAGAAGACTTCAATCCTTAATAGAGAACTCTTCCATCATAACACATAAGCTTGCATATGCTGCCCATACACTTGCAATGCCAAGAAGAAGCCCTATTCTTGCCATATTGAAGTAAGACCATGAATTCTTGACATAATCCCGTATATAGAAGCTTTAGGATACATAAAAAACCAAAAGCCCCATAATACCATCCTTCAAAGTCCAAAAATTTTGAAAATTCAAGTGATTGCCTTATTTTGCCCCAATTCAAGAGAAAAGAATGCTTCAATCTTGTAAGAAATCTTCAATGTCGATCCACTGCTTGATGTAGATGCTTGCCCTTGCTATTATGAAACTAGAAGTAGTCAAGAAGAGGTCAAATCTTCAAGAAATTGAAGGATTCCTCATGTTGTACATTTTCAGCCATGGCTAGGGTTTGAAGAGAGCTTCAATCTTGAAGGGAAGAGAAGGAAGAATGCCATTGATGACTTGTACATCACCTTTGTGATCCAAATGACCTTGTGGAAGAACTTGTAGCCTCCAATCTTCAAACATTTGATGAAATGGCAGTTTCAAGTGTTGGAAAATTGACGCAAAATGTTGCCAACATGCTTCTTCAACCACGTGATGAATACTTCACTAAATCCAAGCATATAGGTGTTTAATCTCAAGCTTAGGATGCCTACTTTGATCATATATAGATTGCATAGATGATAGAAACAATAAGAGAGACAGATGAGTAATTTTCTCCATAGCAGCTTGAATAAGAAAGCTTGAGAAAGGGGAAAGAGGCTTGTTCCAAAAAGTAATCCAGGGTTGAGTCTCACTAATCCATGGTTAGACCATAGTTAGGATCAAAAACCCCCAAAATGACCCTCAAATGGACCACGAGCTACTAAAATGACCTTGAAGCTGCCATTTCTCCCTCATGCCTTCTTCAAGATTCACCAATTTAGTCCCGACTTGCTGTAAAAGACTCCCACTAGTCACGGTTTGAACTATGTAGACCGCTGTGACTAAATTTTTGGCTCCCAATAACCCTATAACCATGCTGTGACTAGATTCTCCATGAAAATGACTCTTCCCATGGATCAAAGTCCATGCTATAATACCAACGTAATATACTAATTCTTACATCAAGTCAAATGATTAAAAATTTATGAATTGTTTGTAAAGAAATACAAAAAATATACCATGTTTGCAAAGAAGCCATAGCCATAGCCAAGGTAGCTAGGTATGAAATAGTATTATCATGGAAAGCTGAGAATCATAGATATAAGCTATAACATGAATACTCACATTATGTCAAGATGGGACATGGTATACACCCCATATCTTGATAACTAAGAGCATGCACCCTCTCAATTGGTTGAAGAAAGAAATCCTCAAAACATATATTGCTTGAAAATGATAAAAAAGATCTCTCACATGTTACATCTCCACCTTTTATACTTAAAACCCTAGCCTAATCTAAACTAAGGTGATTTATACTTTATTACATATGCCTTCCATTAATGCACTAATTTTTGCACCTTCACACGTTAAATTGCATCATCATTTGCAAACTATTCCCCTTTTAACATCGTTATAGCATGCAAGACGTGATTTTGATTGTAAACTAGCAAACGCTGCCCCTCTTATTTGAACCTCGATAAGTTTTTGCGTGTCATGGCTTTGATTAAAACTTACAAGAGCTGGGTCGAAACTAGAGACTTGATTTCGGGGGCGGGTCACTTGTGGGGCAGGGGCGAGGGGCGAGCGCCGAGCGCTGGTCCCTGGACCAAAGGAAACTAGGACTCAGGACTCAGGAGAGTCTGGACAAGCCTGGCATGGCATGGCAGGCAACTCAAGTTGCAGACTGCAGTGCGCTGCGTTGCACGGCGGGGAGACAATCCTTGCATTGCACGTTGCAACTTGCACAGTGCAAACTCTCTGACAGCAGGCAACCGCTGACAACAAAAACAAAAAGAATGCCATTCATTACCATGCGGCCCCATGTACAAAAGCCATTCTTCATGGATGATGGGGCGTTACGGTCAGCCACGTCATCACTTTTGGGGAGCCATGTTGGCAGGCTGCAGTGGACGTGGCACGTCAGGCGCCGTTATGGGATATTCCCATTTGATTCACTCTCTAGGCAGGGCGGGGCGACGCTTCTCTTGCTTGTGTCTGTTGGTCGGCATTCGACTCACAGAGGGGTGGACCTGCTGCGCTGGCGCTCTGGAGTCTGGACAACGGATCGTCTGATGAGTCATGGTCCCCGCGTCGGCCTCACAGACTCAGCCTGAGAGAGAGAGAG
Organism: Lygodium microphyllum; assembly: GCF_053477565.2. Lineage (NCBI taxonomy): Eukaryota > Viridiplantae > Streptophyta > Polypodiopsida > Schizaeales > Lygodiaceae > Lygodium > Lygodium microphyllum. The sequence goes on along the minus strand of NC_141150.1, from coordinate 132,239,631 downwards.
AGAGAGAGAGTGAGAGAGGGGATTCGAATTTCGAATTTCGAAGAAGAAGAAGAAAAAGGAGGACTCAGGCCCGCCGCCCAGGAGGAGCTTGAACAAAACTTTCTTCTTTTCAAATTCCAATCATCTTTTATGTCGGCTGTGTATCCACCCGATGCCCCCGTCCTGACCCCTCTCTCTCTCTCTCTCTCTCGGTCTCGGTCAGGGACCCGTTCCTTTTTGGAGTGGTACAAGAACGACAACTCGACAAGTGAAAATTGGTCCTGTTGCCTTAAAAGTTGAGGTTACATGGGAGGACAATAACAGGGCGATTCTTGAAGTTGCAGATCCAAATGCAAGTGGAAAAAGCCATCGTCTTTGCCAATGACTCTATGTGACTGCACGGGTTTTAAAGACGAAAAATCATATAGAAAGGCAGGTTTCTCATGACAACAGAAGATACTGAAGTAGGCCTCTACGTCCCCCCATTGGCACCTTTAAAGCCATAATATATATGCGATCCTTGTTGGTTATCTCAGTTGTATCTATGCCAATGAATATGATATCCAAATATGTACTTGGGACATTAAACTAGTCACACCTGTTCTAGACTATGGTCTTGTATGCAGTTTTATGGCCAAAAATAGGAAGTCTCAATTACCCTATTCACCCTCTTAAAGTTTTAGCATAAGTTGCCCTTACACCTCTTCTTGTGGCTCATTCTTAAAAATAGCTTTTGGGTACCAATATGTGGCAAATAATATTTTCTATATTGTGGTTAAGTAGCCATGTTTTGGCTCTTTTTTAAAAACTTGTGCCTTTTTGTAATGTGAGCCATTTTCTACTATTTATGTAGGGCATTGCCCGAAATGAACCATCTTGAGAGATGGTACGTACCACCAAGCCAAGCACGCAATAGGGAGAAATTGATCCTAGGACCAAGAGAAATTCACCCACCCACCTCAAACAACCAGGTTACAACTCATTTGTAAAAAACTTACACTTAAGAGTTATTCCATTTGAGCAAAACCCCCATGGTACATTATTAAATGTGAGTATAAGTTTGCAACTTTGACTACTTTCTCGAGAGTTTTAGAGCCGAGATAGGCCTATGTTTATAGACTTGGGCAAGTCTAGTTGCCAATTCATTACATGCATCTACGATGATGTGGACCCATCAACCCAAATGGCCCACAACCAACGTGTTTCATGGTGCTCGGTCGAGTCTACAAAGTGCCTCTATTTTTGGATATATATACTTTATTGACTAGTTTTAGAGTTGATGGAACGTGGCAATTGTTTATTGAAAACATGATGAAAGTATGTTTTCTCTCACCTTTCTCAAAGTGAAATCTAGCTTCACTCTCTCTCCCCGATTTTGCTTCTCTCTTCTCACTGACCTTTGGGCTCCACATGGAGACTTTACTTACTTGTGTTTGCAAGTATTTAATGTGTTAAAGTAGTGTGCCCAAGCTCAGTTACTTGGGCATGTCGCCTTGGCTCCTATTTTTGGTTTGCAACTTTGTCCTACTTACTTGAGGCTTTTATATTTGATGATGTGACTATTGGAGCAAGAAGAAAAATGATTTAGAAAGTTCAAAAAAGGATGAAAAGGCATAGCATAAGGTTATGTGTGGTGCCTTGAACTATACGAGTGCCACATAGTATGTGTGGTAGAGCAATGCATTACAAGGATATCAAGCCATAGCGACGTCGATTAGCGACAATAAATAGTGGCGTCCCTATTTGCGTCGCTATTAGCATGCGACGCAAATAGTGACGCTTCACAGAGAAAAAAAAACGCGAGCCGAAACCCGAGCGAGTTTCATTTAGCGCATTCGTGAAAGTTTTCGAGAGGGATAGCGAGAGAGAGAGAGAGCGACCGTTTTGCTTAGAGGGAGAGAAAGAGAGAAAGAAGGCTTTTCACCACCGCTGCCGTTCGCGAAGAAGAGGAGCCGCCGTCGCGAAGAGGAGCCGCCAAACCCTCCTTCGAATCTTTACGGTGAGTCCATTCTCTCTCTCTTTTACTTGTTTAGGGTTTAATTTGTGTATATTGAGAGAGGGAGAGGAAATGAGAGAGAAAGAGAGGGAGAAGGAGAGGGAGGGGGAGGAAACGAGAGAGGGAGAGGGAGGGAGAGAAAGAGAAAGAGAGGGAGAGGGAGAGGGAGGAAATGAGAGGGGGAGAGGAAGGGAGAGTGCATTCTCTCTCTCTTTTACATTTTTTAATATAATTTGTGTATATTGAGAGAGGGAGAGGAAATGAGAGAGAAAGAGAGGGAGAGGGAGGAAATGGGAGAGGGAGGGGGAGGAAACGAGAGAGGGAGAGGGAGGGAGGGAGAGAGAGAGAGAAAGAGAGGGAGAGGGAGGGAGAGGAAATGAGAGAGGGAGAGGGAGACATTAAACATAATAGGGAAATGAGAGAGGGGGAGGAAATGGAAAAGGAAGAGGGAGGGAGAGGGAGAGGGAGGGAGAGAGGAAATGAGAGAGGGAGAGGGAGGGAGAAGAAATGAGAGAAGAAGAGGAAGAGAGCAAAAGGAAATGAGAGAGGGAGAGGAGAGAAAAAAATGAGAGAATGAGAGGAGAGAGAAAAAGAGAGAAAAGATGTTAAACATAATAGGAAAAGAGAGAAAGACAGGGTGTGGGTAAGGGTGAGGGTGAGGGTGAGGGAGGGAGAGGAAATAAGAGAGGGAGAGGAAGAGAGAAAAGGAAATGAGAGAGAGAGAGAGATGAGAGAAAAAGATAGAAAAATCATTAAACCTAATAAGGAAAGAGAGAAAGAGAGGGCCAGGGTGAGAGAGGGAGAGGAAATGAGAGAGGGAGAGAAAGAGAGAAAAGAAAATGATAGAGGGAGAGGAGAGAGAAAAAGAGAAAAAAATCATTAAACCTAATAGAGAAAGAGAGGATGAGGGTGAGGGAGGGAGAGGAAATGAGAGAGGGAGAGGAGAGAGAAAAAATGAGAGAGGGAGAGGAGAGAGAAAAAGAGAAAAAAATCATTAAACCTAATAGAGAAAGAGAGGGTGAGGGTGAGGGAGGGAGAGGAAATGAGAGAGAGAGAGAAAGAGAAAAAAGGAAATGAGAAAGGGAGAGGAGAGAAAAAAAATGAGAGAGGAAGAGGAGAGAGAAAAAGAGAGAAAAATCATTAAACCTAATAGGGAAAGAGAGAGAGAGAGGGTGAGGGAGGGAGAGCAAATGAGAGAGAGAGAGAAAGAGAGAAAAGTAAATAGGACCTTACAATAAGCTCATCCTAGGCTCATAGGGGTTAGGCCGATCCTCAATAAACCTAAGGGATATATGGCTAGAAAGCCCTAGCATACTTGTGCCTCTTAGCATAGTGTTCTTCCTGCAAAGAGACCTCTCATACATGGAGCTTGTCCTAGCCTCCACCACACAAGTATACAACGAAGACAATCAGCCTATCAGTATGAAAAACGTTCATTTTTCATAACGTAAATCCAAAAATAAATTTGCATATTCCATAAAAATCAATCTCTTCTTAAAAAGACAAATACAAAAAACTAAAACAGCATCATTCATATGCTTTGCAAAACTAAAACAGTATCACCACAAGATCTCTTAGGAAACTGATCTTCAACTATCAATTTTAATTAATAAATCTAATATAAAATCACTTGCAAGGAATGACACTCTTTTATCATTAACCCTCTTTATTCCTTAGAATAGTCTTAGGAACAAATTTCTGCTCTAACAAGCATACATTTGAGCATACTAACTATTTTAAGGTTTATTCCACGAGTAGTAGTAGTATATATGCAACCATCAAGCTAGAGATCATGCTTTGGTATTTGTGGAGATCCCAATCTCATTCCCTCATAGAGATTGTAGTGTGCAATAGTGTGGAGAGAAGGTGGGTGAGTTGTAAATGGTAAAGGAGAATTCTATTGATGATAGAGAGAAGATGAGGTGAATCACCAATCCTATTCTTAGTGAGTGCAATCTACCCATAGTATGGCATCCATGACCGATTGAAATCAATAAGACTTTGAAATCCTACCTCGAGTATTATAACTATTGTTTTGTGGTGGATTTTCTTGCCATAATTCAATGTCAAATTATGCTTGTGTTTTCCACGGTGTGTTGACTATGGGTGTCAAATGCTCTAGTTGGATCTCTCTCTCTTTCTTCTCTCTCTTCTCTCAACTCTTGTCTCTCTCTTCATCTCTATATAAGTAGTCGTAGTCGTGGTCGTGGTCGTGGTCGTGATCGTGGTCGTGGTCGTGGTCATAGTCGTAGTCATAGTCGTGATCGTAATCGTAGTCGTAGTCGTGGTCGTGGTGGTCATGGTCGTGGCCATGGTCATGGTCATAGTCGTGGTCGTGGTCATTATAGTCATGGTCGTGGTTGTGGTCGTTGGTCGTGGTCGTGGCCGTGGTCATAGTCGTAGTGGTAGTGGTAGTCGTGGTCGTGGTCGTGGTCATGGTTGTGGTCATGGTCGTGGTCGTGGTTGTAGTCGTAGTCGTGGTCGTCGTGGTCATGGTGGTCATGGTCATCGTGGTCATTGTAGTCATGGTCGTCGTGGTCGTGGTCATGATCGTCATGGTCGTGGTCGTAGTCGTGGTGATTGTGGTGGTCATGGTGGTGATCATGGTCGTAGTCGTGGTTGTGGTCGTGGTCGTGGTCGTGGTCGTGGTCATAGTCGTGGTCGTGGTCGTGGTCATAGTCGTAACGTAGAAAAAGAGAGAGAGATGGAAGGAGAGGATAACAATTTAAGAAAGAAAAAAAAAGAGAGAGATGGCCCCTATGGATGCCACTCTGACATATATTACCCCGGTCGGTACACTGGATGCATAGGGGTCTCCTGGATATGCCCAGGAGCTTGGATGCAGATGGGAGAGGACCCATCTTAGGCATACCCTAGGGGGATATGCATATCTAGTCGATGATAGGTCAGGAGCCATCATCATGAATGATGAGGGGAAGAGGGTGATGGCTCGCATGAGAGAGTTGTGCCAATAACTTTTTCGCCACAACGTCTTAGATAATTGGAAGAATATACCGGAGGGGAGCAAGGACTACATAGTAGCATTCTTGCATGAGGAGTTTCCGATTCCAGCCTCAGTAGATAGATTTTCTACGGGATGGATGATGGATTACATGCGTGCATATATGTCACACAAACGATCGAACATACGCAAGGCACTCAAGAGTGGGGTTGCAAAGCCCGAGTGGTTAGTCGTGGATGACTGGCACCGACTGAGGGAGGAGGCTATAGATTCTCCAGGATGTTGGAGTCAGCAGCGCGAGGCGGTGAGGGCATGACTCGAGGCCGGAGTAGTCCATCATCTTGGGAGTGGCGGCACAGGACATATTTGGAAGACCTTGTAAGTTTTTCTTTTGTTTTGCTTGATTATTTTTTTGCAATATCCTTTGTACTGACAATCATGTTTCTAACAATTAGTATTTTATTTTCTTTGCAGCACTCCATTACAAATCACGATCCAACCAGCCTTGAGACTCGATATATAGAGAGGCACAGTTTCACTGCATTGATTGACCGATTGTATAGATGCGGCGGCCCTGTAAGTCACTCATCTTTCTTGTCCATAGTTACCATATTTAATTAGAATGCATTATTGTATGGTGGACTGATGTGTTGTTGTTTCTTTTTTTGCAAAGTCCGTTCGATGCTCCTTTTGCGCGGCAGGACGAGCTTTCAGATGGTGAGGATATGTAGCTCGCCCTTGGATCCCTGGAGCTCACACACCTTTCTTCTTTGGTCGCCTGATCTGTGTAGACATTTTCTATGTATTAGTGATATCTTGTCATGATTGTACCAGTCACTTTCATTATGCAATCATGTATTTATTTCATGTATCAGTGTTATCATTCAAGTATACTTTGTTTTTGTTTGCACAAGCATTGTACACAGTGCAGAAACTATTTTGTATGGCCCAAATAAAGCACACATTACTATATGTGGCAGGGCAGCCCTAGCACAACTTTCTATTTCCTTGTTACCGTCGCTATTAGCGTCGCAAATTTACTGCTCATGTCGTTATTGGCATCATTATTATTGTCGCAGACCGTCGGTATCAGCGTCGTTACAGGCATCAGTATCAGTGCGACACTGATACCGATGCCAATACACTGATGCTGATACCGACTGCTCTATGGCATCACCAATAACGACGCTTTTTGCGATGACGGGGGCAAATTTTGTTATTTACATTTTCGTCGCTTTTAACGTCAGTATAAGGCCTATATCTTGTAGTGATGATACAAGCCTTTTTGAAATTTATTAAGATGGGGGTCATACCTTGCTCATTGTCCATGTGGATGACCACCCTAAGACGTGTTGTGAGTTTAGATATTGACGCATAAATTTTAGGAAGTATTTTAGAATACATGTTTCTGAGAATGTGCACCATTCAAATAAAGTTTTGTTTGAGATTAGTGAGCTCCTCTATTTGCTCTCTCTAGTCCTACACATCTTGAGTCCACCAAAATGCGATTGCCCATGATCTCTTTGATGTCCACATACAAGGAACTTGCTTTACCTAGTTGGTGATAGCATATCCGATTTTTGTACTAGCTATGTGTGTTTTAACATGTGGAAATTCTACTTTTTTAGTAGGCCCTTGCTATGGAAATTGAGATGAAAGTTTCAATTTGTAATTGAGGTGCTCTAATGGAAAATGTCAACTAAAGAGTATGAGAGTGATCCCGAAAATGGTTTTGTTTCATCAATCAAGTTTCCCAATCGCCAAAAGAGGAGATATATAATATGGTATTGTTATAAAGGAGCATAATATACATTGATTGATTTATGTCCAACGTTTAGTGGTAACTTGCATATGCATGTCATTTGACTTGATGCTTGCCTTCCACTATTTAAGGCCAATACAAATTTACTATATTCCTCTCTCTCACAATCCAATGACATTGAATCATACCTACTATTGTCAAAGACTTGATTTAAGGCTTGAGATCAAGTCAGACTTCTTGCCAACTATATCAACTAATAGTAATTACATGGCAACATGCACCATGACTGTGAGTCCTGCCCTTTGTCAGCCACCTATCATTATAGCTTGTAGGTCACCTAAAGGCAAACCCACCATTCTATCCAAAACACAAAGAGAAACAAGTCCCTTCCCACATTGAACTACCTTAGCAAGGACTTGCTACCATGTGTGGAGCAAGGGAGGGCTTGGTAGGAGGCGACAACAAACAAAGGGGATAAAGGTCAACATGGCGAGAGGGCGATGCTAGCACATGATGAGCATAGAGGGCTAAGGGAATAGCAATATGTGCCTTCTTAAGTACACACATTTTTAAATTTTAAATTGACATCTTAGATTAATATAAAATATTTTTTAAATATTCATATTAACATTAACATAAATAATCTATTCATTAAAACATTGAATGGTTAAGATAAAATGTTTATACTATTATACTATAATATATATATCAATTATCGTGTTGTAAAAGTATATATTAGATTTACAATAACTAATTATTTTATCATTATGATAACACCCATATTTATGTTAAAAGTTATTATTAATGCTAATAATATAATATTAATGTATCTTCTTAATATAAAGTGTTAATGATAAAATACTAACATTTTTAAGTTTTCATGAATATAAAATATAAAATATAAATGTTATTATATGGTACATGATAAATTTTATATTTCAAAATACTACTTTAACTATAGCAATATAATGTGTATTATGATTATGATAACATCTCATTTTGTGCCAAAAATTTATTACTAATATTGATAATAATATATTAACATTTTTTATTGATATAAAACAGTGATAATAGAATAATATCATTTTAGTGAATTTATTAACATAAAATTTTAAGAGTGTTATATTATAGAATATAAATTTATACAAAATAAAATGGTAATAATAGTATACTTAAAAAATTATGTTTTATTAAGATAAAATATTAATATTATAGTACTTGATAAGGTTTAGATTATAAAAACTTTATTATAACTAAATAACTTTTTGTATGATGGTTATCACAACATCAATGTTTCCTTAAGCAAGGCTTGGTCTTTAAGTAGGCCATTCGACCACTCATGGTGAGGTCAACCTTTAGGGCCTAATGAGTATCTAACCAAAAAACAAACATGCCTAACAGCTTATCGAATAGCAACATGGCCACTTTCTTAGTCACTTGTGACTCAACAAACCCAAAAGCAATCTTATGGGGAAGATGGTCATGATGATGATGATGTGTATTGAAAGGGTTTTCTGAGGCCGTTCTGAATCAGGTTGTTCCTTTGATAACAACAAAGGTGTGGATCAAAGGACATTGAGTAGAAAATAAGACCATTGCCAAACAGGGTGGTGCTATGAGTGGTTTGCTATTCAACAACATGAAAGTGCTTTGCTTGATGAAATTTATAAGTCAAAGTTATACCACCCTTTCTTGTGTTCCATGCAATTAGTGTAGGTTTTGTGTAGCAAATACCCCTTTTATTTTCCTTTAGTGCACCGGATGGTCTTTCACATAGTCATTTATTGTAATCAATGCAAGTTATGGCATCTCTTTTATTCCTACAATCTTCCAACCTTTTCCATAAGATTAGCTCATTTGCTGCTTGTAATCTAGCTTCAATGTGAGCACTACTTCTCGCACAAATAGTTATTTTTCTAGTAATGAGTGGCTCCCATTCACAAGACTGCTACTCTACTATTCATCTAAACATGGCAGCCCTCTCTCTCTCGATAGATTCTTGCAACTATTCTTTTCACATCCACATTGGTGCCCACACGTATTTCTCCTTTGCAAGCATAAATACGTAAAAAGATAAACCTATGTATACTTGTATATGTATGTGTCCATATTAACATGATCAGATATGAGGGTTTCCAATTTATGCTATATTCATTTTCTCTGAAAAACTGCAATAGAATGTAGAACCCAAAAAGCCAATGCTTCTACGGGTTGGAAAAGTTCAAGAGCACTTTGAACTTAGCATTGAGGAGGCTAATTAGACATCAATACTATTAGATAGAATTAGAGATGATTAATGTAACACGTACCCTCGGTTAATTACAAAAGATAATGCTTGGTAGTCATCCAGGGTCTATCCCAATTTGTCATCATCTACACTCCAGAGGAATCTGGGTCTACCTCACTTACTTGGCCTCGACCCACTAGGATCAACTTGAAGTTTCCTAAAAGACCTAATAATCTCTAACAACATTCTAGCGCTCAGTCCGAGTTGTAATCCTTCAAGTTTGAGAGCACGCCAATTGCCACAATTGGTTCATAGTGAGTGGGAGATGAGGGTGAGCTGAACTCTACCCCTCTACCATAAGGCAAAATCTCATCTCCATTCCCCTAAATGGGTGTGTGACTAGGATCTAAGACCAAACCTTAGGAGAAGTCGATGTATAGATGTTGTCCTACTTCCATATGGGCAAAGCATTCGACTTATAGGGTCCACCTAGCCATCGATCGTTTTCCATCAGGGAAAGATAATCACCACTTTCCATTTAAGCATAGCTTTTCTTTAGTTTTCTAAACAAAGAATGTTAACACAATGTTCAACATATTCAAGCAACTTCCTTAATTATCCCTTAACATTGGGTTCATTTCACATATTTGTTAGGCACAACAAGAAAGCAACGAAGACCGTCTTTTCAAAACATTTTTTATAAATCAATAATCTTTACATTGAATCCCTATTCTCATAGAGCTAGATACAAAATCCAGCTCTCTTCTTTAGAGTGATAAACATGCCCATAATTCTCGGGCTCTCGATGCTCACTCCATCATACTCATACAGATTACTTCTCCATCTTAGGAGCAACTACATAATTACCCTCCAAAGCCCCTTGGATACATGTTGCCATAAGAGAGAACCTACCGTACAAGACCTTTCTACCTAGATGTTAGTAAGCAAAGCAACCACTCATAGGCGGAACAAAACCGGCTTAAACCAACCAACAACAATTGTCCTTGTGGGAGGTGCAACTTGCTCAAGATTGCCCTTTTTCTAGGCATAAGAAAAACTTTATCAATTTGTGCTTGTAAATTACAATAAATCAACCAATAACCAGCTAGTCCTTCTCAAGTAAAATTTTATTGTAGAAATGAGATTTATACTTTCAATATGATTGTGCTTTTCAGTTTTTGATGATTGCATTAAGTCAAACAAAAATTCCATTATTCAATCCTTTGATAAATTTATCGATGCACCAATAGCTAGAATTACATTTTTTAACCAATGTGTGTGCTCTATCATGTGTTGTTAATCATGAATTTTGGTCAATTCTAGCTAGCATATAGATTGGGTAATAATTGCAAGCTCTTTAGACCTCATGATTTTTAATAATTGGATGGGTACAACTATTTCATTATCTATGAAATGAGATTTTTAAATGATAAAAGTTCAAGATATGAATTGAAGAATGTATCTAATTGACTATGCATTATTTCTCATGCTTGATGTATACCTTATGTAATCACTAATATCTTGATTTTTTTCTTTGTTATTTCTATGTACCTAACGTGCATGTGTGGGTGACTTAACGATATTCTTCGTTCTTTAATCATTAAAAAAATGCTATCGAAGATGCATTCTATTTATGGGTAATTTCTTATGCTTTTAATTAAGGGTTTTGCCAACATATTGATAAAATCTAATTAAAATGTCTATTATTTCACTACTAGAGTAGTTAAGCTTATATTTCTAGCAATTTTAAAAACTTGGAATTTTACCTATTAAATGTGCAAATAATCTATCAACTTAGGGAAGTGCTTCAATAATTTTGGACTTTGCCTTCTCTCTCACTCTTAAATGCTTTAATATTTTATCACTTCTCTCTATCAAACATTCTCCTGCTATCTCTTGCCTCTCTCACTATTTACTCACAATCAGTCTTCCTTTTATAGTGGAAGAGAGGGGGTGGGATGGAGATCCCACTTATATCATGGGATCTTTGAGGTGTTAAGGTGTGGCAAGAGGAGGAGAAAATATTTCAATGTCTTAAATCCACTTATCCAAGTGTTGAAATGCCTTAAGTCTAATTATCCAAGTATCTATTTAGGGTGGGATTATAAAATGTCCATAGGATATTTAGAAAAAACAAAAATAAGGAGGGGGAGTATTATCATCAGAGGCCAAATAATTAGGGGAGATGCCCTCTATTGAAGGACAATTAATGAATTTTAGGAGAAATGTGTACACACACACACACACACACACACACATGCACACACACACATGTTCTCTCTCTCTCTCTCTCTCTCTCTCTCTCTCTCTCTCTCTCTCTCTCTCTCTCTCTCTCTCTCTCTCTCTCTCATATTTATAAAAATTGTGAAGACAGAAGCTACATCTAATATCTTGAAGACAACTCCCCATTTTTTTTTGGGGGGGGGGGAGAAAGTAATTTTATACACACATACACACACACATACATATAAAATAAAATATGGGGTTCGACTAGCCAGTGACATGTTTTAGGCCACCCCTCCTCCTTTAACTCTCCATTAGCTTCTCCTTCTACTGAATTAATGTTTTGAACCTTATAGTTTATGTCTTGATTCCCACATGGCTATTGCAAGTCCATTCTTGCACGTTTCTTATAAGTTGGTTTCCACACTTCACGTGCGTCAGAATGAAGATATACCTAGATAGTGCAGTCGAGACAATTTCGATGGTCTCAGGCATATTGCGTAGCCAAAGGGGGGAGAAATATTGTTGAACATACGAGAAGTATGTGGAAAAATAAATAATGATTAATGAAAATGGGATCATTACATCCTCTTTCCCTTAGAGAAATTGAGATGTCCTCATCTCCAGAGAAACTCGAGGTGGTCTCTCCTGAGGATGGACTCTTCAATCCATGTAGCATCCTCTTCAGGGAAGTCTTTCCATGAGACAAGTTACTCATGGAAAGTATAATTTCTAAGAGCCTTTTACCTAATTTCTAGAATTCTATCAAGTTGAACTTCTAAAATTCCCTATATTGGCATTACAATTTGTCCATCATCTAGGACATGATCAAGATTGGGGACATAAAGCTTCAGAAGGCTTACATGAAATACATAATGAACTTTGAAATGAAGTGGAAGTTCTAATCTGCAAGCATTTCTACATTTGAGAATCTTGTAAGACCCACAATATCTTGGACTATGTTTTTTTGAAATTTTCAAGAGACATGAAACTCTTCTTTGGTGGCACTCTTAAGAATACATGTCTCCATCCTTAAAAGTTCAAGGAGTCCTCTTGAGATCAACATAGGCCTTTTTTAAAATCCTATGCTACTTTTATGTCTTGGCAGATTGCTTTGGTGTGCACCTCCATCTTGTCCATGGATGATTCGATCCTCAAGGTTGGATTAGAGAAATTAAGAGGGGACAAGCAATCTTTCGCATACAATATCTAAAAAGGGGTCATACCAATGCTTTGTTGGTATAAGGCATTGTAGGCAAATTCTACTAGGGGTAAATATTCAATCTAACTCTTGGGCTCCTTGCTAACTTGATTGACCCTTTTTGTCTACCCATTAGTTTGAGGATGATAATAAGTAGTACTAAAATAGAGTTGCATGATGATGGCTAAAGAGTGAGGTCTAAATTTTAGAGGTGAACAATGAGTCTCTAGCACATAGACAATCCTTTTTGGCTACTTGTGTAATCTAAAAATCTCCTTGATAGAGCAAACAATTTGGCAATGTCGAATGCTTTGAAGGTAGTCTTCACAAGAATGATGTGAATGAACTTTGTCAACATATCGACCACTACTAGGATTGAGTCACAACCTCCTTGCATTGTTGGAAGTTTGACTACAAAATCTATATTGATGAATTCCCATTTCATTCGAGGAATGTCGAGAGGATGTAGCTCTCTAGGGAGTTTGATCCTTTTAGCTTTTACTCACTGACAATTTAGGCATTGAGTTACATACCTTAGCACATCAACTTTCAGTCTTGGCTAGTAATAACTTTTTCTTATTGCATTTATAGTCTTTGCATAGTTAGTATGTCTAGCTATCGGACTGTCATGGGCCTTCCATAGAATCTTCTTCTTGCGCTCCCAACTATTGGGCACACACAACCTTTGTTGATAGCCAGAATTTGGCCTTTGTATTTTGATTATCCCCCCCAAATTGGATAGACCTTTCTAGGTCAAGGTAATCGAGGTCCTTAAGAATTTCAGTAACTACAATCTTTAAAATGGGATTGTTAGCCATGGAAATCATACTTGCAATAATTCCTCTGTTGGCTAGTTCTTCGATTAGTAAGGAATTTAGGAATGATTTCCTACTTAGGGTGTCAACTATAACATTGTCCTTGTCAGGTCAAAACTTTATTTCAAAGTGAACTCTTAGAGAACTTTAATCCACCATCTCTGCCATCTCATACTGAGATCAAGTTAGGTGAAAATCCACTTGAGACTTTTGTGGTCTGTCACAAGAGTGAATCTTCTCCCCAAGAAAATAGTGATGCCACATTTTTAGGGCATGAATGACTACTAAAAGGTCAAGGTCATGTATAGCATAGTTATTCTTGTAAGGCTTAAGTTTGTGAGAAGAATACACCACCAAATGCCCTTCTTGAGTAAGAACACATCCTAGTGCGTGACTTTGTGAAATTCGATAGCTTCAGGATGGGGGGTGATAGTGTGACATTTCTTTAGCTTGTCAAAGCTCTCTTGCTGTCATGATATTCATGTGGTTTTTGCTTGTTTTTTAAGCAACTCAGAGAGGGGTGTTGTTATCAAGGAGTAATCTTTGATGAAAATCATGCACCACGGAGTGAGACGACCTAGAAATCCTTGAATTTCTTTGACACTCTAGGGTGGTGACAAAGCTTGGATATCCTTAACTTTAGTGGGGTCTACTGATAAGCCAAGGACCAGTTTGATCTTATGATCCACATCCCTTTTAAGAGGTTATTCAATTACCTCCCCAAAAAAGACATCAATTGACTCAATTAACCATGAAAATTTGACCTCATCCTTGGTGTCCTCTCCTTATTGATTTACATTAGTTAGACTAGAAGTCCTTTTCTTAATCCATTCAGGATTTGGCTAGCTTTGGCTAACTGAATCATAACTTTATTTGCTTTTTGAGATCTGCAAATATGTGAACATGTTTAACCTCATCCAATATTTAGAAGCTATCTTAACACAATATTAGTGAGTTTGGGAATCTCCCAATTTCCATCTTTTGAATACTAAAAAGGTGGCACCCGAGTAACATGTCCATAAGTTTCTCGAAACCATATGATGTGACCTATCATTAGAAAGCGCTTGAAAAATAGAATCTATTAAGCTATAGAGTGCTCGATTTGGAGTTATAGTGTTCAAGTTATGACAATCCAAAGATTTGACCATGTGTCCCAAACTTATGGGAAATTCCCATATTCCCCAAAATGATGTTTCTTGAGGTTACATTGTGTATTGTTGGACTTTTTAGACCCCTCTTCTTCTAATTCATTGTTTTTACTACACAATTTGATGGACCAAGGAGATGAAGGAATACATGAGAAAAAGTAGTCCTTGCTAGAGGATTATAACTTAATCCCATTTTATTTAATCCTACAAAGTCTTATTTTTGGAGGTAGATAAATTACCAAAGTAATCTAGCTAAATTATAACAATTCTTTCATAGGTCAATAAGTGCAAGCATTACAGCATTCACATAACTTGATATGCACAATTGGTTGCTTATGAATATCCACAGTGTCGTAAAGTGTCATAATTGCACTGGATCTAATAGATGATTTTATGATACAATCTTTGCACAAACTTAGGGTCAAAAAAGTTAAGATGCAATAATTGATTATATGACCTTGGATGCACAAGAGCAGCTGATATGTACTTCAAAAAGGGATTCTATATGTTCACTAGGAAGTGGAGATATATAGGCTAGATATACCATACTTAACCATGAAATTCTTGGATGATGCAGACGTAAAATAGGCAAGGGGTTCACTAAAGGTGTTAAGCCCTACATATATATTGGGTAAGTTAGAAAGATACACTACCTTGTAGGTGTTGTGGAATATATTTACTTACTATTTCGCCTAATTCATGGAATTCACCTAGCTCTTATGGAATACATAAAGTTGAGCCAAGCAAAGTCTTTATGCCTTACACAACTTCCATGAATCATACTCAATACCGTCAATCAAGTTGATATAGAATGGAAAAATATTAAAATATCATTCCCTATCCTCAATATTGAGTCCAACAATTTGGATTAGATTGGACATTTTGAGGAACAAAGGTTTGCACCATTGTATAGTATATTTCTTCCCTTAGGGTAAGGTAGCATTGAGATCCAGCTCTATAGTTTTCTAGAAACAGGTCATACGTTTCCACCAACCAAGAAGTAAGAGAGTATACTCCCACATCATATTATTATTCATTTTTCATGGTTTGCATCTGATGGGTTTACTTAAATTTCTACATGATTCATTATCACATTTCCATTGATCACCCCAAATGTCTTTTTCCTTGGGGTTGGTTATTCATGATTTATAAATAAGAGAAGAATCTAATAGATTAGATTTTTGGTGCAATTTTTTTTTCATAAGAAACTCATATATTTATTTTTTATTTATATACTGAGGGCATACAAGATTCTTATAGGATAACTTGGACCAAGACTCAAAAAAGAATCTTAGCTAAATCTTCTAATCTTTTCTTCATTCCACCATTGCCAAATTTTGGCTTTAGTGGAAGACGAGTTTCAGCTGTATGAATTTATCCGTCTTTCCAAAAGATGAGCTTCTGTGCTTCAGCCTCATGGAAGGTAGTACACTCCCTCTTGTCATGTTGTTGGCTGTCACACCAAATACAAAGCCTTTTATAGCCTTCTCTCATGGGTCTTTGGATTGATGATCGTCCTTGTTCTTCAACTTTGACATCCAGCCTTTCTACTTTGGAATTAATTTCTGTAAGATTTAGATGAAGATCTCGCATGCTTTTAATGAGTTCATCCATGACATCATTTTTGAGAGGTGGAACAGAAGAAGGAATAGAAGAAGAAAGAGTTGGTTGATTAGTCAAAGAGATAGGGTTTTTGAAGTTGAAACATGATCCATCAATGGAGTTACTGAAGTTGAAGTAGAGCCCAATCTTAGTTGCATCCGCTCTCTTCAAGCAAGCTTGTTAACTGCATCAATAATATTTGTCCATGCAGTTTTGACTCCTGTTTCGGAGGTAGCATCCTCCAGGCAATCAACAAGCTTCTCTTGCAGGATGGGATCTGTAGCCTTGAGGAATAATTCAATCTTCTTACCTTTCATACTTTGTTGATCTTCAGCATCAAGTTTTCCAAATTCACTTTCAAACTCATGGTATCGAGTCGTTGCAACTAAATCTTTGTTGGGTTTCTCAACCCAATCGGTGAAACTTTTCTTCGTCATAAGGACAGAGTCTTCTAAGAAGAATTCTTCCGTAGGGCTTTTTTGAATGCAGCCCAATCCGCATCTCGCTACCTATTATGGGATAAGTAGATTCAAGTGAATGTTTATAGGTTCAAGGGATTCTCGCTTAGGGCCAATGTCTTCAAGGGATAAGTAGATTCAAGTGAATGTTTATAGGTTCAAGAGGAACTTCACAACCTTCAGTTTACTATATACTTTGTCTTTTCTTGGAAAGACAGATTTATACATAAGATGGTCGAATAAATGGGTTAAGAGCTTGTAAATTATGGTCACAAAGATGGATGAATTGCAAACAGGAGTACAACTTCAATTGATACAAGAAGAGTATTTCCCTTCCTTGCCTATGAATATAGCTACCTATTTCAGCCTAGGCATGAAGAAGATCTACAAGATACTTTCTCTTTTCAATTGATTAGTACAATGAAGATAGTGGTTCAAGATAAGACTGCCTATATCAGACTTTGAATGATTTAAGGTTATGGAATTAACATCACTATTGCTAGTTTTTCATAAAAAGCTCATGAGATTCATGACTTAGATCAATGTAACTTGAATAAAGTAGCTGCATAGAAGCGCCAGCTTATGGATTGACTATTATGGACAGCCAAGATTAATTCCAAAGTATGGCAAGAAATCACCAAAAGAGTTCTTTAAAACCTCCCTTGAATGAAGAGGAAGCAAGATACTATGTAGAGTGAATTACAAGTCTAGTTTGTACTTGCAATGATTGTAGATGAAGTAGAACATATGTTTACTAGTTTCAACCTTGAAATAACTTGTTTTAGGTTGAGAAGATGAGGCCGAAAGTATCACATAACAGTGCCAAAAGATGTCCTTGAAACTTCTTACAAAGAGTATAGCTTGTAGTCACCTATGAGAACCAAGAATAGCCCATGTTTTACCAAGATTAAAGAAGAGGATCACAAAATAAGCTTCAGCCCATGAATACCCTATTTTGGGCTACCAAGGATAATCCAAAATGACACAAATAATCTCCCAAAGAGTACTTTTAATGCCCTTTCAAGGCAAGAGTGATTAGATGCAGCAATTACAAGTGAAAGTAGAGTATGTTCTCTTCATAAACCATAAGAATTGAAGTGAAGCAACAAAGAGACATGATTCAACCCAAAAAGAGAGTGTTGGGCTGCATACGACAGTCCAAAACCAGCCCATA
Source organism: Lygodium microphyllum (assembly GCF_053477565.2). Classification (NCBI taxonomy): domain Eukaryota; kingdom Viridiplantae; phylum Streptophyta; class Polypodiopsida; order Schizaeales; family Lygodiaceae; genus Lygodium; species Lygodium microphyllum. The sequence goes on along the minus strand of NC_141150.1, from coordinate 132,222,084 downwards.
TAACTTTCAAGATTCAACTTTGATGGTAGCTCAATCTTCCCCTATCACAAGAGGAGAGCATAAATCAACCAAATGGAGGTGTCTAGCTCCCTGTAAGAGGTAAAGAGGAAGAAAAGGATCCTATTGTACACAAAATCCATGTGTGGGCTACCTGTTTCAGCCCCAAATCAAGTCAAATTCCAATCAACATAGCACCTTGATTATGCTACAATGCTGCCCTCTCATCCAAGAACTTGTATCAAATAGTAGGTAGCTTCCAATGAGCATATAGATGAAGGAGAAAGAAAGAAGAGCTTGTTGCCCTATTTGCTCTATTTATGGCTGCCTATTTCAGCCCAAGGCATTCACATAGAGCAAACAAGAAACTCCTTTGATGCTCCTCTCACAATGTCTATGCAATGACAGCTTGAATCAAGCCTTCCAATGTTCAAATGTGATCAAGAATGATGATCCACAAGAAGACAAGGGTTGTTACCCACCTCTTTATACACATTTACCCTGTTTCTCATAGCCAAGAATGGGCTTCCATTTTTGTCAATGCATGGGAAGAGTGGTACTTACATGTCAAGTAGAGTCCTCTTTAGTTGCTTGTGGTTGCATGGCTTAGCCTCCTCCATGTGTGGTAGTTCAATGAGCTCCTTCCAACTTTCTCAACTTGCATCCTGCTTCAGCCTATCCCAACCTGTAAAATGCGATAGAAAAGTTGGGCTTCATCTTGCACTTCATGAAGGTCATGACTAAGTCATATAGGCAAGGGTTACACCATATACAATGTCTTATACTTATCAAACTTAATCAACTTTAACCTCTTTGTGAATCTTCTTATCAAAACACTTGTAAACTTTGAATATCATGGTTGCACAAGCATATCATATGCTTCATGAAAACACAGCCTATGATACCTTGCTAAGTCACTTGAATTATCATGTGTACTAACACCACATCATAATCCCGATATAGATTATGCCACACATTCAATGAAAATTCATTCTAACGGAAAACAAATCACATTACATAGTATGCACACCTTTGATAATTTTCCATTGCTTAGTCACGCACAGGCTAAACGTAGATTGAGAAAAAGTAGCAAATCATACTTAGTATAGGTGAATGAAATTGAAGCTAAGGAAAATCAGATGCATCCTAGGCACGCACAATTTCTTTCACAATTTAAATATTGTTTTCCTGTTGACTTATCACCTGGTTTAACATCTACACATCTTGAAGATCATAAAATAGATTTAATTCCTGGTTCTCAACCGCAATGTAAAGCACCTTATAGACACAATCAAATTGAACATAAATAAATCCAAGCCCAAGTTGAAAAATTGTTAACCCGATGACTCATTAGGCCCAATAATTCTCCTTTTGGTGCACATGTCCTATTAGTTAAGAAGAAAAATAATACCTATAGGATGTACATTGATTATCGTGTTCTAAACACGATCCAAGGGGCCACAATATTTAGCAAGCTAGATGCTCAATTTTGGATATCGTCAAGTACGAATGGATACACATGATATTTTCAAAACCGCATTTAGAACTCAATTTGGTCATTATGAATTCCTTGTTATGAGTAATGAAATGAGCATGCTGGCTTCTAGCTGTCCACCCTTCTTCCATAGGAAAATCTTTAATCTTTGCTAATTTTTTATGATTTACAACAATACATTTTTCTATTATTGATGTACTTAATGTTGTACCATTAAAAAGATCAGTTACACTTGCTCTTTTTAGCTTTGGTTTTGTATATGCAACAATTGAAAATGTATTATCAGCAGTCATGGAATGAAATTTAGCAAGTATAGACTCTTCAATTTCATCTTCTTCCATCAGCTTCTCTTCATTATCATATCTTGCACGTGACAACATGCTAGGAATTGGATTCTCCTTTTCTACAATATGCTTTAATTCGGGGTTGAGAGATTTAATATATTCAATCCATCTTAGCATAGCAATGTCGAGTGTAGAGCAATTGGCAATCATGCCCAAGAGTGGAAGACAATCATTTTCTACCACTATGGAAGCACCTATAAAGTATTCACGATCACACTTTAATGTTGTTACAATGCCCCACAATTCCCTTTTTACTTGTGCATACCTTCTTTGACGTTCATTGAGAACCTTTGCTCCAAAATGAATTGCATACCTATTACCTTCAAGATCTTCTTGACCAATAGCCCATCCTATCCCGATGGGACTTTTATCCATAGTAAGGATGATGGGTTGTCCATTTGAATAATCAACCCTTTTGAGAGTGGGGGCTAAAATTAACAACTTTTTTAATTTGCGTATAGTGAGAGTATGCTCTTTAACCCAAAAGAATCTTCAGCCTTTCCTTAATAATTGATAAAGATTTTCAGCTATATGAGCAAAATGTGGTATCCATATGAGATAGAATACACATGCGCCAAGAAATCTTCTCACCTCTGAAATATTTGTGCATTTTGTTGGGGGTAAAGGCGCCTTCGCCTAGCCGCTCGTGTACTACTACATTGACAGTCACTGCCACTGCACATTGCAGGTGGTGAGCGCTCGTCACCGTCACTTTATTATTTATTATTTTAGTGACAGTTTGAATAAAGGAAGGCCCGGTCACACATTGTGACTGTTGGAGTTCCCATTTCTTGTCTCTCTCTTTCTTGCTCTTGCTCTCCCGCCATAGCTCTCAAGTGCAAGCTTCAATCCTTCTCACCTTTCAACTAGTATCAGAGCTCGGCTTCCCAACTCTTGAGCTTGGTTTGTGGCATTCTCAGCTTCCCATCGACTCCTTCCCGGCAGCCATATCCAACTCCTTTGAGCTCCCGTCACTCCTCGGCTTCCCGAGCATCTTCCCGACCCCTTTGGGCATCCTCAAGGCATTCACACAGAGGTATTGCTTCACTCTTTAAAGGGTTTACCTCGGTTTTCAGATCTGGAAGAATGCAGGGCAGCCATTACACTCCCAGCTCTCATTGCATATGTGGGATGTTCTCCCCTTGCTATTTGAGCTTGTTTGAGGCCTTCCTTGGCTTTAACCGGACCCCTCCGAAGCTTGGCCACCATTTTTTGCAGCCCCAGGACCAGCATTTACAGTTGGCGCAATCACGCAGCTCTCCCATATGTGTCTTCAGCATTGACAATCACAACAGCAGCTCTCCCCCTCCTTTGGCACTTGATTTTGGCTCATTTGGAGCCCTCGGGCACTTGGCATTGAGCATTGACACTTGCATTTGACTTGGGTGATGTTTTGGGTCTGATTTTCACAGCCCTAGGACTGTTTATAGTAGCTCACAGACATTACACATGAGTGTTACCCTGATATTTGATGCTATATCTTATTTGGCATTGTCATTTGATGCCCGGTTGGTCCGTTTGATGCCCGGATGTTAAGGGAATGTATGCCTATTGTTTGGCAACCATTTGGAGCTGATTTTGGTGCTGGAATTCTCAATTTTGAATAGTAAATCACTGCTGTACACAGTTGAGCTGAAGTCATTTTACTCATGTATACTTATGCCTATGCTTTTCGGGCTATGTTTTGGGCATATATGGTGATGTATTAACACTTGGGGCTCGACATAGAGCTTGGTTTTGATTTGGGATTGTTAGTTGAGCTTGAGCTCACTTTGCAAAGCATTTGGATGCTTCGTCTTGGATGTATTTATGGCATGTATGTTGCTTATGTCTGACCGGTCTTGACATGCTTAGCCTATGCCATTACTACATGCTAGTTACATTGTTTGGAGCCTATTGCTACTGGAGCTCGGTCTTGGCTTGATCTTGGATTCCCGGAGCTTACTTGAGCTATTTATTGGCTTGCCAGAGTTGTATCTTGGGATGTACTTGATGTCTTACATGCTTATGGATGCTACATATGGATGCTCTACTGTCTACATGTTCGGGATGTACCATTGATGCTTGATCTTGGACATTTGTCACTGGTGCTTGTACATAATTTTTTCGAGCTTTGTTGCTTGATATTTACAGCTTTTGTGCCAGTGGGAGCGTCTTTGGATGCTTGACAGCCATTGAGCAGGGGGTCTATGCTCTTTGAGCTTTTGAGACCATTTGGGATCTTTTACCCTTTAGGATGATGCATCGTTCATATGTCTTGGTTCCTCTGATGCTTATGAGCTGACTCTTTGCTTTAGGTCCCTCTCTTTGTGAGCTGACACCTACTTGTGTCAAGTCTTGGTAGTGGCAGGAACACTTTGCCCCGTTGACTGGGGGGTGTGCCTACTCACTGGCAGATGTTTGTATGACATGTTTGGGTGTTGGATTCATTCTTATCGACTTTCATATGCCTATGTTATGCTGGCATGATGCCGAATTTGGTCTTGGCAGTATTTGATTGACCTGGGATCCGATTTTGGTAGTGTTAGCTCTCATTTACTGAAATATGTAATTTATTACAGCAAGCATATATGTATGAACTGACATGGATTTTTCATGCTAAAATATTTTTAAATGATGTACTTTCACTAGTACTTGGTGGGCAGCAGGCTTGATTACACTTTTCTCGCCATTTTCTCTCGATTTTGGTGATTTTTTTGTCATTTTCTGAAGTAAACAACAAGCAGTTTTGAACTGACTACACTCTTCTAGCCTGCATTATGGCGAGTTTGTCCATTGATCATACTATTTTCAACATCACTAAGCTTGATGGTACGAATTACTCTTATTGGAAGAGCCAGATTTGACAGGTGTTGGTGCAGAAATCGCAGATCAAACCATTGAGGTTGAGCGGGCATCTCCCTGCAACTATGCCAGATGAGGAATGGCTTGAGCTTGATGAGTTATGCAAGTCCACTATTGTATTATCTCTCACAGAACAGGTTCATTACAATGTATTTGAGGAAAAACAGAGTGCCTGGCAGTTGTGGGATAAAATCAAGAATCTCTATGACAAGAAAAGTCCAGCGAGTCAGATGTATTGGCTGAAGCAGCTTATGGATCTAGCATGAAGGAGAATGTGACTATGTCTGCTCACTTGAGCCAGTTCCATGCTATACTCAAGAACTTGACTTCGCAGGACATCACTTTTGCAGAGGATGTCACTCCTCTTTTCTTGCTTGGTACTCTTAATGAGTCATGGGATGTATTCCACACTGCATTATGTGCCTCTACTACTATCTTGAAATTATCTGATGTTGAGAGTGCTCTTTTGCAAGAAGAGGTTAATCGTAAGAATTTGGATGCCTCTCATGTGTCGCATGCTATGATAGTTAGAGGCAAGAATGATGGATATGGAAAGCATGGCAGTGGCAGTGGCCGTGGACGAGATTCTTAGAAATCTCAGTCCAAGTCTCGTGGGAAGTCATGTAGCAAATCCCGTGGCAGGAATGCAGATGTTACTTGTCACCATTGTGGGAAAAAGGGCCATATTAGGCCACAATGCCATGAACTGCGCAATGAAAGGCGCAAAGATAAGGGGAAAGACAAAGTGCAGTATAAGTCTTCTGATTGCAGCATAGTGACTGCAAAGTCCAGTGTTAAAATTGAAGAGATCAATGTTATGTAGCCTAAGGATGTTGATAATGATGATTATATCCTTGTAGCTTCTTCTAGTGCTTCACAGATGACAGAGATACACTCTATGTATGCATAGTGTTGGCTCTTGGACTCAGGTGCGTCCTTTTATATGACACCTTGCCGAGAGTGGTTTCATTCATACCGTACTGTTTCAGGTTCTGTGCGCTTGGGTGATGACAGCTCTCTTGATATTGTGGGCATTGGAGATGTTAGGCTACAGTTTTCTTCTGGCAGCAGTTTTGTTATGCAGGATGTACGTCATGTACCTGCTTTGACATGCAGTCTCCTATCAGCTGGACAGCTTGATGACGCAGGTTATCATGTATCTTTTGGAGACTCTGCATGGAATATCACTCGTGGTAGACTTGTGATTGCGAGAGGTGCCAAGGCTGACAGCCTCTATCCCCTGATTGTATCTGCTTCTTCCCTTGATCATGTTTTGTATATGGGTTCTATCCCACATGTATCTCTTTAGCATACCCGTTTGGGCCATATGTCTTTGAAGGGAATGAAAATGCTTTCTGGTTTGCAGTACTTACCACCCCTTGATTATGTATGTTTTGATTCATGTGAGTATTGTCTTTATGGCAGGCAGACTAGGTCTACGCATGAGAAGTCTGGTAGGCCACGCATGAGTGAGCCCTTGGCATTGGTACATTCAGATGTCTGTGGGCCCATGCCTTGTTAGTCTATGGGTGGTGCAAAGTATTTTGTGGCGTTCATAGATGATTTTTCACGAAAAGTTTGGGCTTATCCCATTAAGCTGAAATCCGATGTCTTGGCTGTGTTTTAGAGATGGCTTGCATTGGTTGAGAACCAGTCTGGGTATAGGCTAAAATGCCTAAGGACAGATAATGGGGGTGAGTATGTCTCACATGCTTTTGAGCAGTTATGTGATGAGAAGGGTATTAAGCATCAGTTGACCACCCCCTACACCCCCTCCAGAATGCTGAGCGGATGAATAGAACCATCCAAGAGAGTGTATGTAGTATGCTTAGCCACACATACCTACCACAGAGCTTTTGGGCTGAGGTAGTTAGTACAGCTGTGCATGTCATAAACAGATCACCTTCTAGTGGTTTGGATTTCCAGGTTGCAGAGGAGGTATGGACTGGAAAACCTCCCTCTTATGTGCATCTCCGTGTCTTTGGATGTGAGGCATTTTGCCATGTGCCCAGGGACAAGAGAAGTAAGCTGGATCCTAAGAGTGTCAAATGCATTTTCCTTGGTTATGGGGATGCAGGCGAGATGGGTTACCGTCTCTTGGATCCGCAGGTGCGGAAAGTCACCCACAGTCATGGTGTAGTCTTCCATGAAGACAAGATGCATCGACAGCCTAAGAGAGTTGTTGAGATCTGCAGGGTTATATTTCAGGAGGAGCTGAGAGCTCTCGCACAGCCAGTTGGACAGCTTACAGCTGCAGTAGATGCTCATGGTCAGAGTGTTGGACAGGCAGCTGGGCATGCAGCAGAGCCTGCCATGAGATGGTCTACTAGAGACAGACGTCCACCTGATAGATTTCAGCCCTCGATGCATTATGTCTTGGTTACAAATGTAGAAGAGCCTTTCACTTATGATGAGGCTATGCGTAGGGGTGACAAGCACTCCTGGGAGAGGGCTATGCAGTCTGAGATAGACTCCTTGTATAAGAATGACACTTGGGATTTGGTTTCCTTGCCTATGGGAAAGAAGGCTTTGCCATGCAAGTGGGTGTACAAGCTGAAAAGTACCCCTGGATACCCAAAGTCGGCATACAAGGCTAGATTGGTAGCAAAGGGTTTTAAGCAGGAGCATGGTGTGGACTTTGATGAGGTCTTTTCTCCTATGGTTAAGATGACCACCCTGCGCTTAGTCTTGGCTTTGGTTGCTCAGCTTGACTTGGAGTTATACCAGATGGATGTCAAGACAGCTTTCTTACATGGGGACTTGCATGATGAGATTTATATGGAGTAGCCTAAGGACTTTGCAGAACCTGATAGGGAGCTCCTAGTGTGCAAATTGAAGAAAAGTCTTTATGGCTTGAAACATGCACCTAGGGAGTGGTATCATAAGTTTGATGCCTTTATGTGGTCACAGGGCTACAACAGGAGTGCTATGGATCCGTGTCTTTACACGAAGAAAGCCCTTGATGGTTCTTTATCGATTTTGGTCCTCTGTGTGGATGATATGCTGATACTTAGCAGGGAAAGCTCATGATGAGCTAGATGCTCTTAAGGCTCAGCTCAAGAAGAGCTTTGAGATGAAAGATCTGGTACATGCCGCTCACATACTTGGTTTGCGCATTAGACACGATAGGTATCAAGGACTCCTCTACTTGTCACAGAGGGAGTACATTCATAAAGTCCTTGAGCGCTTCCACATGTAGGACGTAAAGTCTATTGGCTGTCCATTGCCTTCTTATGTGAAGGTATCATAGGCTAATTGTCTGTAGACAGATGAGCAGAGGGCCTGAGCAGAGGGCCGAGATGGCCAAGATTCCCTATGCACCCGTAGTGGGTAGTCTTATGTATGCCATGATAGCCACTCGTCCAGATATTTATTGCCTTTGTAGTTGGTGTTGTGGGACGCTATATGGCTATACCTGGCAAGAAGCATTGGGATGCCGTGAAGGGTATCATGAGGTACCTGAAGGGCACTACAGATATGTGCATATGCTATGGCAGCCAGGATACAGGAGTCGTGTGGTATACTGACTCTGATTATGCAGGGCATGTAGATAGTAGGAAGTCCACTTATGGCTATTTATTCACATATGCTGGAGGTTCTCTTTCTTGAATGTCCAGGGTGCAGAAATGCACGGCCATTTCTACTATAGAGACCGAGTATGTTGCAGCCACTGAGGCTTGCAAGGAAGCCATTTGGTTGGGTCATTTGGTTGTTGACCTTGGTATTGATGCTCTCTCTACACTGCATTCAGATTCTATGAGCGGTATTCAGTTAGCCAAGAATCCAGGTCTTCCATGCGAAGACGAAACACATTGAGGTGAGGTATCACTTCATATGTGGGTTCGTTGAGGACAAGTCTATTGATCTTGTCAAGATCTCGACTGACCAGAATCCTGCAGATCTGCTCACGAAAAGCCTCTCTTCAGAGCGCTTTACCTTCCTCAGGAGATTGATGGGCGTGGGATGAGATGACGTCTTTCCTCATCTTGTTGTACATGTGTACATGTTGTACTGTCTTTTTCTTTTTCTTTTCACTCCTCACTAGGAAAAATTCACCTTTAAGTGGGAGGTTGTTGGGGGTAAAGGCGCCTTTGCCTAGCAGCCCGTGTATTACTACACTGACAGTCATCGCCACTATACACTACAGGTGCCGAGCGCCCATCACCGTCACTTTATTCTTTATTCTTTTAGTGACAGTTTGAATAAAGGAAGGCCTGGTCACACATTGTGACTGTTGGAGTTTCCATTTCTTGTCTCTCTCTTTCTTGCTCTTGGTCTCCCACCATAGCTCTCAAGTGCAAGCTTCAATCCTTCTCACCTTTCACATTTTTCTTGCATTTTGCTGATGGCATCTATCTTGATTGGTGAAGGTTTACGTCTATAGGGGCCACACAAATGTTCGACCACTAGGACTTCTTCAACTCCAAAAGTCGATTTAGCTCCAGAAAGGGTAAGATGAACCTCTTCTAGTGTTGTCAAAATCTTGTCACAATCTTGAATATGGTTAACTACAAATGTCCTGCAGCCATGTTCATCAAACTCCTCATTCTTTTCATAAACTTCACATCCCTTGATAGGTACATCATCAAGAAAAGGAAGAATAAGCTATGGAATAAAGTCCTTTAAGACGTTGTGCATGGCGTTCATCATATGGGCCATGGAATTTGTTGCACCTTGTGGTAGAGTACACATGCAGACCAATCCAAGAGGTGTCTTCATTGTGATAATGTCTTGGCTCTCTAATTAAAGGTTAAATTGGTCATATCCTACATATAGGTCACCCATGGAATAAATTGTTCTATCTGCAAAAGCTTCAACAAACTCGTCAACAATTGGACCCGAACCAACATTTCAGACTGTGACTCGATTAACAGGTTGTAGATCTTGAATGAATCATAAAGATCCATTTTTCTTGGGCACATTAAACCATCGATTTGAGTAAAGTGCTGAAGAAGGTTCTAAAATCTTCTTTCTAATCTTTTTATTCAGAAGTTCTAGTAATTTGGATGCGTCTTGGAATAGGAATAGGCTTGAGGTTCCAAGGCACATGTGGAACCATAAAAATGACCATAGGAGCCACAATATTTGTATCCACACAACCTATTTCACTTGGCTGAAATGCAAAAGCTTTACCCTGTTTCATTAGCATTTGCATAAAAGAGTGTTTTTCAGCTGATAAAAGAAAAGAATTATCACCTATTTTAAGCTCTTTTATACTTTCCAATGTAAACTTGTGACCAATGTTGGTAGAATCACAAAGACTTGGCTAATTTACTACCCTATCAGCCAGCCCTTCACTTTCAAGAGAGGCAGTGGGACTGCCACATGCTTGACTTTCTTACCCACTATCTTGTATTTTGTCTCCACTTGCATTTCAGCCTTGTTGAGAAAATCAATATCTTCATGTTCAACAAATTCTTGAATTGTTTGATAAAAATCCAATGTACAAACGTCTATGGACCGTGTTTCAGCCTGATTTTCTGTATGAACATCTACATATATTTCAACCAATGTGTTAGTAGTAATCAACCCAAAAAAGATGCCTGAAATATCTTCATTTTCAGCCGTCATGTCATAAGTTTTCAACTCCCTTTTTACATGACATAAATATTTTCTTTCGGATTTATTGATGGCTGGAAGGGACTTATAATAGCCCATATTGTTGGATGTACATACATATAGATTTGCTAGAGACACAGCTTATGTAGCATGAGGAGGCACAATCTTTTTACATGAAGCACTGCCATAGCTTCCTTTTACAGTAGTGCAGCCCGAAAACCCTTGAATTCTTGGGCATTAGGAGGCACATGATAATCTCACAATCAATCTCTGTTTTGATGATGATTAACACACACAGTAAGAATTTGGATAGCTCGTTCATTATCCTTGCTTCGGATTCAAGCATAGGAAGAACCATCATCAAGAGCTTTTGTTTCCAAGTGGGATTCAGAAATGTAAGGTTGCCCAAGAATGATAGGGTAACTACAAGAGTCTTGAACAAAGAAGTGAAAATTGTCTTTTATGTCTTCAATGGTTACCTGCACATTAGGACATGCAGCATATAACTCTCCAGCAGAATTGTTTGCAGCTCTCATTCGCCAACGGACTCATTTGAGATCTGTTGAAGTTTCTATGTTAGAATGCAATGTGTAGCTTGGCTGCTTGCCTTTCTTCTTTCCTTCGACCTTCTTAGTTTGTGGCGCATCATCCATCTCTTGATCTAGGGTTGTATTTTCAACAGGCTTAAGTTGTTTAGGTGTTCTTCGAGTTACCCATTTCGGTGGGCCAGAAGGGGAAGGGCTAGGTTCATCTTCTCTTCTTTTCTTTTCTTCAATCAAGACTTCTTTATGATTGACTCCAGCCAGATGTACAAAGATGGAAAAAGAATCTACCGGTTCTTCCCAACCAATTATTCCTCGAATGCATTGACTAGCATTAGTCAAATATTTTTCTGTTGCTTTGCCGCGTTCCATTTGATCTAATGCATGCATCCATACTTTAGATTGCACATCAACTTTATATGCTTTCAAATTAGATTTAATTGGCTCAATTTGCAGCCCATAGGTAGCTGCATCAATTGCTGCGTAGGCATTCTTTACAGCTAAATCTTCTAATCTTTTCTTCATTCCACCATTGCCAAAATTTGGCTCCAGTAGAAGACCAGTTTTAGCTGCATGAATTTTTCCGTCTTTCGAAAAAACAAGCTTCTGTGCTTCAGCCTCATGGAAGGTAGTACACTCCCTCTTGTCATATTGTTGGATGTCACACCGAATCTCGGGGGGACGGAGGGGGAGGGGATCACTCATGAATATATGTATATATAACGTGAGTTCAAAATAAGGGGTTTTTTAAACACGGTTTTTATACATTTTTTACATACAAAAGGTGTCATATAAAGGGGTTACTTACAAATTGAATAGAAAATGATTGTGTTTTATTCAAGAAAAACTCACAAATTAAGATATTTATAAATAAGCCATGAACGCACTTTATATAGGGAATATATATATAGTGAACCACCCAAGCACCAAATACAACACCTTTTATAGCCTTCTCTCATGGGTCTTTGGATTGAAGATCGTCCTTGTTCTTCAACTTTGACATCCAACCTTTCTACTTTGGAATTGATTTCTATAAGATTCAGGTGAAGATCTCGCATGCTTTTAATGAGTTCATCCATGATATCATTTTTAAGAGGTGGAACAGAAGGAACAAAAAAAGAAAGAGTTGAATGATTAGTCAAAGAGATAGGGTTTTTTGAGTTGGAATATGCTCCATCAATGGAGTTGTTGAAGTTGAAGTAGAGGCCAATCTTAGTTGCATCCGCTCTCTTAGAGCAATTATGTTAACTGCATCAATAACATCTATCCATGTAGTTTTGACTCATGTTTCGGAGGTAGCATCCTCTATCAGCAAACTTCTCTTGCAAGATGGGATTTGCAGCCTTGAAGAATAATTCAATCTTCTGACCTTCCATACTTTGTTGATCTTCAGCATCGAGTTTTCCAAATTTACTTTCAAACTCATGGTATAGAGCTGTTGCAGCTATTGTTGGGTTTCTCAACCCAATTAGTAAAAATTTTCTTCGTTATAAGGCCAGAGTCTTCTAAGAAGAATTCTTCGCGTAGGGATTTTTTGAATGCAGCCCACAATCCACATCTCACTGAAAAAGACCATGGATTCTCTCTTGAAGACCATGCTTGGCTAGTCTGGCAAAATAGTGACTCCATGCATGTTGCGATACACCAAACAAGAGCATTTTCTCAACATATAAGCAAATGAAAACAAAGACATTTTGACCATTAAATTGTTTTAATTCCCGCCCAACTTCTTCTAGGGCCTTGATAACTGTGGAATCAATCTTCTCTTTGTCTTGCCTTTGTTGTTGTTGTTGAAACATTTGGATTTGTTGTTGTTGGGTTTGCTACACTATGCATACTAACAGTTGTAGAGTATCTCGTGAAGAATCCCCCATCTTGGAGTTTTCTTACAACCGACCTTCGCATCGGGTTCACCAATGTCACAACACGTAGGGTTGAAGGTCACCACATGGGTTTGGTAAGAAGACCATACAAGATAAATGGAGATGTGTCTTCAAGGGATAAGTAGATTCAAGTGAATGTTTATATGTTCAAGAGAAACTTCACAACCTTCAGTTCATCGTGTACTTTGACTTTTCTTGGAAAGACGGATTTATACATAAGACTGTATTGCAGTGTGTAGGGTTGAAGGTCACCTCAGGGGTTTGGCAAGAGAAGAATGTATGGGGGTTCAAGAGCTTAGACTCCGAAGATGGTAGAGATAAGAGAAGGGTTGAAGGTTTCAATCCAAGTTCTTGAAGATAAGAGATAGCAGGGTGAAGGTAGATTTAGGAAGAGGAGTAGACTGAAGAGAAGGGGTTCGAAGAAATTGAAGACGAAGAATACTCAAAAAAAGAATTAGAAAATGTAGAAGAATACTAACAGAGATGAAGCCTGTCAGTTTCTTTCAACATTATGAGAAGATATAACTCTAATAGACAAAAACGTGTATAAAATAATACATTCATCTATGGTGCTTAGATCGCCAATTTGATGCTTCCATTGGCTCCGAAATGGGGGTAAAATATCAGCGCACGTGGCCATAATTATGCCAGATCACTCCTTCATCTCCCCCTTCGGAGTGCTGTTCACTGTCTGAAAACATCGATAGTGTGTTGTACGATTTCGTCAATCTCTCTTTTTACATAAAATCCTCTCAAATTGGCTGAAAGCTACATGCTTTCTTTTACATGTTATCCTAATCTAGAAGTTATCTATAGTTTTATGGATTTTTACAAGAGATAATATCTAGAATATAAAAAATTGGCTAAAAAATTGTCCAAAAAAATCTAATATTTTGAACCATGGACACTAACACTAATGCCTACAGTGGCATTGGCTATCTGAATCTAAAAGGAAGCCACACTCCAGATTTTTTTACACGGTTTGCGTGTAGCGGCATGACATCCACCCCCTCCTAACCTACACATCCTCTGGCATATACCAAAGTCTTACGGATTTGCAGTGTCAAAAGAAGTATCTTCTGTCATGTCAATGTCTTCATTTTCTACCTCTTCTTCTTCCTCTATGTCTTCATGCTCTTGAATTATATTCAAGTTTTTTAACTCATATGTTGAACTTTCTCTTCGTTTGAAGAGCTTGATTCTTTTTCCAGCTACATGTATCTTTATGCTGGTCCCATCCAATTCAGCCAATGAATATGTGGCATTTTCATGAATTACCTTTACCACATACGAGCCAAACCAATGCTTTACCATCTTCCTAGAAGCACTGTATTGATTGTCTAGACTACTGTCATAGACAAGCACCCAATCATTTTCTTAAATTGATCTTGGCCGAAGTTGATGTCGCTTATCAAATCTTGTTTTGTTCTTTAGTCTTGCTGTCTTTAGCTTCTCAATAGTTGAATGAACATCTTCAGGCCTTCTTTCTAGCTGCCATACACGCAAAGTCAACAACTCTTCTCTACTGATGCCTTCCTCTCAAGGTAGAAGACTCCATGTGAGAATAGATTCTTCAATTGGCATAATTGGTTGTTGTCCATGCATAAGTTCAACTGGCATATAGCTAGTCATCATTGAACTGTGAGTAGTTCGATCAGTCTATAATGCAAAAGGTAGCATTTTAGTCCATTCTTTGATCCTTCCTCTACAAGACTTTGCTAGAGCTTTGAGAATAGGTTGATGACCTCTCTCACTCTTTCCATTGCCTTCAGGATTGTAGGCTGATGTCAAAGCCAACTTGATACCCAATTGAGCAAAGAAGTTGCGTGCCTCATCAGCATCCAATTCTCCTCTATCTACAATTACTTTACCCACACAACCATATCTACAAAACACATCTTCAAGCAAAAAATGACAAACAACTTGAGTGGTCTTGGTTGTTAAGGCTTTGCCTTCAACATGATTGGTTAGATCCTCTCTTGCAAGCACTAAATACTACATATTCTATATTCTTGTAGGCATGATTACAAGATCAATAACCCATCTATAATGTATAGACAAGGGATAAGTCAGTTGTAACCCATCTCGATGCTTGACCATAGAATACATCTGACACATATAACAGGTTTCAACAAAATGTGATATTTCTCGATACATGTTTTGCCACCAATATTTTTCTTTGACTTTACTAAAGGTTCCCCATATGCCTCTATGACCAGCCCATAGGCTTTCATGAAATTCCTTCATTACCTATTGTTGCAATCTTTTGTTACCTAAAACTCGGACAGGTGCTCCTTTTTTCTTCTTTGCATGCTTCCATAGATGTCCTTCTTTAAGAAAAAATCCATAAGCTTTCCTCTTGATATGCTTGAACTTCTCATCAGTCCAAGTCTCCTTCTTCTTCATTGTGCTCAAATATTGGCCGATCTTCAGTCAATCTTCTTCATAATCTTCTTCAAGGAAATGAACTAGAACTTGAGCAATGCAATGATCATGCTGGCTTCTAGTTGACCATCCTGTTGTTTTTAGCTTTGGACCAATATATGTAGTAATTAAAAATGTATTTTCAATAGCTATGGAATGAAATTCAGTAAGTATAGATTCTTCAGCTTCATCTTCTTCCATTAGCTCTTCTTCATTGTCATATCTTGCACGTGATAGCATGTTAGCAACTAGATTCGCCTTTCCTAGAATATGCTTTAATTTGGGGTTGAGAGGTTTAATATATGCAATCTATCTTAGCATAGCAATGTCGGGTGTAGAGCAGTTGGCAATCATGTCCAAGAGTAAAAACAATCAGTTTCTACCGCTACGAAAGCACCTATAAAGTATTCACGATCACACTTTAATGCTGTTACAACTCCCCACAATTCCCTTTTTACTTGCACATACATTCTTTCACATTCATTGAGAACTTTTGCTCCAAAACGAATTGCATACCTATTACCTTCAAGATCCTCTTGGCCAATATCCCATCCTATCCCAACGGGACTTGTATCCACATTAAGGATTATGGGTTGACCATTTAAATAATTATCCCTTTTCAGAGTGGGGGCTGAAATTAATAGCTTCTTTAATTTATACATAGTGAGAGTATGCTCATTATCCCAAGAGAATCTTTGGCCTTTTCTTAATAATTGATAAAGATTTTCGGCTACATGAGCAAAATGTGGTATCCATATGAGATAGAATATGCATGTGCCAAGAAATCTTCTTACTTCTGAAACATTTGTACATTTTTCTTGCATTCTGTTGATGGCATCTATCTTGATTGGCGAAGGTTTGTGTCCATAGGGGTCACATAGATGACTGACCACTAGGACTTCTTCTACTCCAAAAGTCGACTTAGCTCCAGAAAGGGTAAGATGTACCTCTTCTAGCCTCGTTAAAATCCTGTCACAATCATGAATATGGTTAACTACAAATGTCCTGCAACCATCTTTGTCAAGCTCCTCATTGTTTTCATTGACTTCACATCCCTTGATAGGTACATCATCAAGAAGTGGAAGAGTAAGTTATGGAGTAAAGTCCCTTAAGACTTTGTGCATGGCATTCATAATGGGCTACGGAGTTTGTTGCACCTTGTGGTAGAGTGCACTTGCGAACCAATCCAAGAGGTGTCTTCATTGTGGTAATGTCTCCACTTTCTAATGAATGCTGAAATTGGTCATATTCTGAATATAGATCGCCCATAGAATAAATTGCTCTACCTGCAAAAGCTTCAACATATTTGTCAACAATTGGACATGAACCAACATTTCGGATTGTGACATGATTAACAGGCTATACATCTCGAATGAATCGTAAAGATCCATTTTTCTTGGGCACAGTAAACCATCGGTTTGAGTAAGGCGCTAAAGAATGTTCTAAAATATTCATTCTAATCTTTTCATTTAGAAGTTCTAATAATTTGGGCAAATGCGCCCTTGGAATAGGAATAGGCTTGAGGTTCCAAGGCACATGTGGGACCGTAAAAATGACCATAGGAGCCACAATATTTGGATCCACAATAATTTGGGCAAATGCGCCCTTGGAATAGGAATAGGCTTGAGGTTCCAAGGCACATGTGGGACCGTAAAAATGACCCTAGGAGCCACAATATTTGGATCCACAATAATTTGGGCAAATGCGCCCTTGGAATAGGAATAGGCTTGAGGTTCCAAGGCACATGTGGGACCGTAAAAATGACCATAGGAGCCACAATATTTGGATCCACACAATCTATTTCACTTGGCTGAAATGCAAAAGCTTTTCCATGTTTCATTAGCATTTGCATAAAAGAGTATTTTTCAGCCGGTGAAAGGAAATAATTTTCGCCTATTTTGAGCTCTTTTATACTTTCAAATGTGAATTTGTGACCAATGTTTGAAGGATCACAAAGACTTGGCTGATTTGCTACCCTATCAGCTAGCCCTTCACTTTCAGAAGGTAGTGGGACTACCACAGGCTTGACTTTCTTATCCACCGTCTTGTATTTTTTCTCCACTTGTGCTTCAGCCTTGTTGAGTAAACCAATGTCTTCTTGCTCAACAAATTCTTGAATTGTTTGATAAAAATCCAATATATATACTTATACGGACTTATTTTCAGCTTGATTTTTTGTTTGAGCAGCTACATATATTTCAGCCAATGTATTAGTAGTAATCAATCCAAAAAAAATGCCAAAAATATCTTCATTTTCAGCCATCATGTCATAAGTTTTTAAATCCCTTTTTACATGACATGAGTATTTTCTTTCAGCTTTAGTCATAGCTGGAAGAGACTTATAACAACCCATACTATTGGCTGTACATATATATAGATTTGCTAGAGACACTAAGGAGGTTCAATATAATTACATAATGCACTACCATAGCCTCTTTGTATAGCAGTGTAGCCCGAAAACCCTTGAATTCTCGGACATTAGGAGACACAGGATAATCACACAATCGATCTCCGTTTCGATGATGGTTAACACACATAGTAAGAAATTGGACAGCTCGTTCATTATCCTTGCTTCAGATTCGAGCATAGGAAGAACCATCATCAAAAGCTTTTGTTTCCAAGCGAGCTTCAGAAATGTAAGGTTGCCTAAGAATGATAGGGTAACTACAAGAATCTTGAACAAAAAAGTGAAAATTATCTTTTATATCTCCAATAGTTACCTACGCATTAGGACATGCAACATATAACTCTCCAGAAGAGTTGTTTGCAGCTCTCATTTGCCAACCTGGATCAACATCTATGGGCCATCCACCACTTTCATAGGGACTCCTTGCCATGACGTTTATCTCCAAGCCATGGTTTAAGAGTGCAATACATGGTGTTTCTTTTTCTCCAATTTTGACGACTGTCTCCGTTGTTGTTGCCCAATGCGTATGGGAGTAGTGACTGCTTGGAATGAACCGAGCCTCTTTCTCCTCAAGCATGTGCTATAGACGGCCTTCTTTTTGAGAGGTGGGCTGCCCAACTGGTTTGGACCAGCCAACCATTACATTTTCAACTTTCACTTTTTTAATTTTTGCATTCATGTTTTCTTTATCTTCAACTTCAATTGCTGCAATTAATTCTTTAACTGCTTCAAGATGAATTCCTTGTGAAGTCAGCTTCTCTTCATCCTACACAAAAACTCGAAGAACTTGCAAAAAAGCATGCACTATTTCTTCAGCTTCATCACCAACATATTGTATTTTTCTTTTGATTATATTAATAATTACATCATGGAATTCACGTTTGGCAATTCCAAGAATTTTGCCTAAGGTGAATTCAATTTTGCTTCTAAGAATTCGTTCTTCTAGGATTCATTTGAGATCGATTGCAGATTCTATATCAGATTGCAATTTGTAGCTTGGTTGCTTGCCTTTCTTCTTTCCTTCGGTCTTCTTTGTTTGTAGCGCATCTTCCATCTCTTGATCTGGGGTTATATTTTCAACAACCTTTGATTGTTCAGGCGTTCTTCTAGTTACCCGTTTTGGAGGGCCAGAAGAGGAAGGCCCTAGTTAATCTTCTCTTCTTCTCTTTTCTTCAATCAAGACTTCTTTATAATTGATGTTAGCCAAATGTGCAAAGGCGGAAAAAGAATCTGCCCGATCTTTCCAACCAATTATTCATTGAATGCATTGATTAGCCTTAGCCAAATCTTCTTTGGCTGCTTTACCATGTTTCATGTGATCTAGTGCATGCATCCATACTTTATATCGCACATTAGCTTTACATGCTTTCAAACTTGATTTAATTGGCTCAATTTGTAGTCCATAGGTAGCTGTATCAATTGCTGCATAGGCATCCTTTACAACTAAATCTTCTAATATTTTTTTCATTCCACCCTTGCCAAAATTCGGCTCCAGTGGAAAATAAGTTTCAGCTACATGAAATTTTTTGCATTTCCAAGCTTCTGTGCTTCAGCCTCACGGAAGGTAGAACACTTTCTCTTGTCATGTTGTTGGCTGTCATACCAAATACATCGCCTCTTAAAGCCTTCTCTCATGGGTCTTTGAGTTGATCAATGTTCTCATTCTTTAACTTTGACATCCAGCTTCTCCACCTTGGAACTAATTTCTGTAAGATCCAGACGAAGGTCACGCATGCTTTTAATGAGTTCATCCATGACATCATTTTTAGAAGGAACAAAAGAAGAAAGAGTTGGTTGATTAGTCAAAGGAATAGGGGATTTTGAAGGTGAAACAAGCTCCATCAATGGAGTTGTTGAAGTTGAAGTAGAGCCCAATCTTAGTTGCATCCGCTCTCTTTGAGCAATCATGTTAACTGCATCAGTAACATCTATCCATGAAGTCTTGACTCCTGATTAGGAGGTAGCATCTTCTAGCCAATCAGCAAGCTTCTCTTGCAGAATGGGATCTGCAGCCTTAAGGAATAATTCAATCTTCTAACCTTCCATACTTTGTTGGTCTTCAACATCAAGTTGTCCAAATTTACTTTCAAACTCATGGTATAAAGCTGTTGCAGCTAAACCTTTGTTGGGTTTCTCAACCCAATCAGTGAAACTTTTCTTCGTCATTAGGCCAGAGTCTTCTAAGAAGAATTCTTCGTATAGGGCTTTTTTGAATGCAGTCCATTCCGCATCTTGTTGAAAAAGACCATGGATTCTCTCTTAAAGACCATGCTTGGCTATTCTGTTAAAATAACGACTCCATGCATATCATGGTACACCAAAGAAGAGCATTTTTTCAACATACAAGTGAATTAAAACATAGACATTTTGACCATTAAATTGTTTTAATTCTTGCTCAACTTCCTCTAGGGCCTTGACAGGTGTGGAATCAATCTTCTCTTCATCTTGCCTTTGTTGTTGTTGTAACATTTAAATTTGTTATTGCTGAGTCTACTGCAGTATGCACACCGATTGTTGTAGAGTATCTCCTGAAGAATCCCCAATCTTGGGGTTCTCTTACATCGACCTTCACGTTGGGTTCACCAATGTCGCAACACGTGGGGTTGAAGATCACCACAGGGGTTTGGCAAGAAAAGAATGTATGGGGGTTCAAGAGCTTAGACTCCGGAGATGGTAGAGATAAGAGAAGGGTTGAAGGTTTCAAGCCAAGTTCTTGAAGATAAGAGACAGCAAGGTGAAGGTAGATTTAGGGAGAGGAGTAGATGGAAGAGAAGGGGTTTGAAGGAATTGAAGACGTAGAAGAATACTCAAAAAAAGAATTAGAAAATGTAAAAGAATACTAACAGAGATGAAGCTTGTCAGTTTCTTTCAGTATTATGGGAAGATATAACTCTAATAGACAAAAATGTGTGTAAAATAATACCTCTCTCTATGCTGCTCAGATCGCCAATTTGATGCTTCCATTGGCTCCCAAAGGGGGTAAAATACCAGCGCACCTGCCAGAATTCTGCCAGATCACTCCTTCATCTCCCCCTTCAGAGTGCTATTCACTGCTTGAAAATAGCGATCGCACATCACACGATTTTGCTAATCTCTCTTTTTACATAAAATCCTCTCAAATTGGCTGAAAGCTACATGCTTTCTTTTACATCTCATCCTAATCTAGAAATTGTCTATAGTTTTATGGATTTTTACAAGAGATAATATCTAGAATATCAAAAATTGGCTAAAAACTTGTCCAAAAAAATCTAATATTTTAAACCATGGACACTAACAATATACCTAAAGTGGCATTGGCTCTCTAAATCTAAAAGGAAGCCACATTCTAGATTTTTTTTACACAGTGTGCGCGTAGCGGCATGACAACGGTTGAATAAATGGGTTAAGAGCTTGTAACTTATGGTCACAAAGATGGAGGAGGACAACTTCAATTGATACAAGCCTATGAATATAGTTGCCTATTTCAGCCTAGGCATGAAGAAGATCTACAAGATACTTTCTCTTTTCAACTGATTAGTATAATGAAGATAGTGGTTCAAGATAAGACTGCCTATATCAGCCTTTGAATGATTCAAGGTTATGGAATTAGCATCATTGTTGCTAGTTTTTCATAAAAAGGTCATGAGATTCATGACTTAGATCAACATAACTTGAATAAAGTAGCTACATAAAATCTTCAGTTTATGGATTGACTGTTATGGACAGCCAAGATTAATTCCAAAGTATGGCAAGAAATCACCAAAGAGTTCTTTAAAACCTCCCTTGAATGAAGAGGAAGCAAGATGCTATGTAGAGGGAATTACAAGTCTAGTTTGTACTTGCAATGATTATAGATGAAGTAGAATATGTGTTTACTGGTTTCATCCCTGAAATACCTTGTTTGAGGTTGAGAAGATGAGGCTGAAAGTATCACATAATAGTGCCAAAAGATGTCATTGCAACTTCTTACAAAGAGTATAGCTTGTAGTCACTCATGAGAACCAAGAATAGCCCATGTTTTACCAAGATTAAAGAAGAGGATCACAAAATAAGCTTCAGCCCATGAATACCCTATTTTGGGCTACCAAGGATAATTCCAAAATGACACAAATAACCTCCCAAATAGTACTTTTAATGCCATTTCAAGGCCAGAGTAATTAGATGCAACAATTACAAGTGAAAGTAGAGTATGTTCTCTTCATAAACCATAAGAATTGAAGTGAAGCAACAAAGAGACACGATTCAACCCAAAAAGAGAGTGTTGGGCTGCATATGACAGTCCAAAACCAGCCCATATAACTTTCAAGATTCAACTTTGATGGTAGCTCAATCTTCCCCTATCACAGGAGAGCATAAATCAACCAAATGGAGGTGTCTAGCTCCCTGTAAGAGGTAAAGAGGAAGAAAATGATCCTATTGCACACAAAATCCCTATGTGAGCTACCTATTTCAACCCCAAATCAAGTCAAATTCCAATCAAGATAGCACCTTGATTATGCTGCAATGCTACCCTCTCATCCAAGAACTTGTATCAAATAGTAGGTAGCTTCCAATGAGCATATAGATGAAGGAGAAAGAAAGAAGAGCTTGCTGCCCTATTTGCTCTATTTATGGCTGCCTATTTCAGCCCAAGGCATTCACATAGAGCAAACAAGAAGCTCCTTTGATACTCCTCTCAAAATGTCTATGCAATGACAGCTTGAATCAAGCCTTCCAATGCTCAAGAGTGATCAAGAATGATCAAGAATGATAATCCACAAGAAGAGAAGGGCTATTTCCCACCTCTTTATACACATTTATCCTATTTCTCATAGCCAAGAATGGCCTTCCATTTTCGTCAATGCATGGGAAGAGTGGTACTTACATGTCAAGTAGAGTCAACTTCAGTTGCTTGTGGTTGCATGGCTTTGCCTCCTCCATGTGTGGTAGTTCTATTAGCTCCTTCCATCTCTCTCAGCTTGCGTCCTGCTTCAGCCTATCCCAACTCGTAAAATGCGGTGGAAAAAGTGAGCTTCATCTTGCACTTCATGAAGGTCACGAATAAGTCATATAGGCAAGGGTTACGCCATATACAATGTCTTATACTTGTCCAACTTAATCTACTTTAACCTCTTTGTGAATCTTCTTATCAAAACACTTGTAAACTTTGAATGTCATGGTTGCACAAGCATATCATATGCTTCATGAAAACACAGCCTATGGTACCTTGCTAAGTCAGTTGAATTATCATGTGTACTAACACCATGTCATAAACTAGTAGACTTAGGTGTTTAAAATTTATTGCACAAGGCAAGTCTTTATGTAGCATGTCTAGGATACAAGTGACTAAGTGATGCATGTAAAGGATAAATTTTTTATTTTTAAACCATGGGCAAGGAATCCCATGAAAACATGGAGTATTAATTTTGTAAACATGCAACCTGCAAATATGTCCCCTTGTCTCTAAATTTTCCATTATGTTTTCTTGAGAAAATGTGACAGGATCAAATGCATTTACCTAAATAATTGACACTTGGAGACCTTTGAATTGAAATCTCACCTAACGCACTTCTAAGTTGCATGTAGTTTTTGGTTTCCTCTCTTGATCATAAGTATGTCTTGTATAATATCACATTATAGACACATGCTACAAAAGACAAGCTTGTGAATATCCAATTTGGACTACTAACAATAGAGAATGCTGCCAGTTGGTTAAGTTTACTAAGTATTGGTATTGTTATCAGTAGCCTACAATGGCTTAGTACTATTGGAACTACCTTCTATATTCTTTTCATCCATTTGCATAATGGCCAACTTGTTGACATTGGTAATAGAAATTAGGAAAATGGTTAGAGCATACCTCAATATACATTTTGAGCCCATGTGGATCAAATACCTTGAGATATTCAAGTACTAGTTTTCTATTATCCCACAGTACATCTGCCTTCTTTTGAAATGCCTATTTGAAGGTTTTGAGATAGAAAGAACCTTTCCTGATACTTCAAACAAGTTGAATAGACAAGTCATACAATGAACAAACAAATTAAGGTCACCTCACGCAATGAATAGATAGATCAAAAATTAGTATAGAAATTGAGTACAAATTAAACCCCATACAACAACAAACAAGAATAGAAACCCTAAGTCAAATAAATATTTACCTTGATCTATATAAATAATACGAATCTGAAGGATCAAAACTTATTGATGGTAATTATAGTCCTAATAACCATGTTCTAGTGAATGGGATTATTATTCAAGGAAACCATTCATACTTATCAAAAGGGCACATGTGTATAATTGCTAGCTTCCTTGTGTAATGACCCTTTCATTGATAATCTTAAGACATATGTAGTACAAGGTGTTCTTATTATTTATAAAGGTTAATCAAAATGCAAGACCCTTCTTAAATGCCTTCGAATCAAGTCTTTAATTATTGTTTATGGAGTGTTTATGCCTCATTCACAATTTGTATTGCATTTTTTTGTAAAATTGCTACAATAAGGAAGTCAATTAAAAGTTTCTCAAGTAGGGCCTTGCATATAGATTAACAATTGTAAAGTTTACCAACTTCTCTAGTCATGTATAGCTCTCTCCAATGAGTGAAGAGAT
The DNA here is from genome assembly GCF_053477565.2 of Lygodium microphyllum. NCBI lineage: Eukaryota > Viridiplantae > Streptophyta > Polypodiopsida > Schizaeales > Lygodiaceae > Lygodium > Lygodium microphyllum. Next base: position 132,198,019 of record NC_141150.1, on the reverse strand, counting down.
TCCATAAGGAAATAATGGTATATGTGTATCAAAATGAGTATCCAAGCTCATCTGGATGAGAATCTAATTTATCAAAGTATTAAAGGAACATGTTGACCTTTGAATATGGTGATGAGAGACTTGAAGTAAGGCTTGAATGTTGGTTAACTTTTATTATTATGCCATAGAGAGACACATTTTGAAATTTCTATTGGGCATTCCAACGTATAACAAATAGTCTTGTATTTCATTAGAGATTCGGTACTAATATCTACTACCCATGGCCATGATGGGCTCTTAAGTGCTAGTGCAAGGCATGGAAGTGACTCAAGAAGCACTCCTAGTATGGCACACCATCATGAATCGCATAGTGGGGGGACTTGCTTGAGCTATTGTGTCAAATACACATAATAGAGAGATGGAGGCCAAAATATTTTCTTGCTAGTTTTTCTTCCTTATTCCTCACACACTATAGTGTATACAAAGTATAGATAAGATACAATGTAAAGGAAAGTGGCCTATTAAGTCAAGCAATGTATACTTAACTATACTAATTGACTAGCACTATAACTATGTCACATGTAGGTAGGTATAACTAACCAAATATAGTAAGTGATAAGTCAATGGCCGTGTGATGATCATAATGATCAATGATATTCTAAGTATAGATGTGCAAAGCCATATAACCAAGTGGTACATTATCGATGTCTGTATATGTTAAGCTTGTCATCTCAACACTCCCCCTCAAGCTCAACTATATCTCTGCAATACCAAGTAAGCTTCAAAATCCTCGAAACTTATTTGTACCTAATGCCTTCATTAAAATATCAGCTATTTGATATTGTGTACTCACATACATCAAGTTGATCTCACCAAAAATATTTTTTGTCACAAAATGCCAATGCACCTCAATGTGTTTTATCCTAATATGAGACATGGGATTCCTAGCCAAATATCTATACTGCTCATGTTGCCACAATGAATGTCAACTAGACCATCTCCCTATACATACAAATTTCCTAGTAACTTTTGCAACCCTATCACCTCACATGATTTCATAGTAGCACCT